>NW_027454462.1:0-77836 GCF_040206685.1 Ascaphus truei | reverse complement strand
GTAATGGAGAGAGATAGAGAGTGATTGGGGAGAGATAGAGAGGTAATGGGGGAGAGAGAGGTGATGGGGGAGAGAGGTGATGGGGGGAGAGAGAGAGGTGATGGGGGAGAGAGAGAGATAGGTGATGGGGAGAGATAGAGAGGTAATGGGAAGGGAGAAGTGATGGAGAGATAGAGGTATGATGGGGAGAGAGAGGTGATGGGGAGAGAGATGTGATGGGAGTGAGGTAATGGAGAGGGAGGGAGGTGATGGGGGAGATAGGTGATGGAGGAGAGAGAGGTGATGGGGGAGAGAGAAGTGATGGGGGAGAGAGAGGTGATGGAGAGAGAGGTGATGGGGGAGAGAGAGGTGAGGGGAGAGAGAGGTGATGGGGAGAAGAGAGGTGATGGGGAGAGAGATGAGAGTGATGGGGGAGAGAGAGGTGATGGGGGAGAGAGAGGTGATGGAGAGAGAGGTGATGGGGGAGAGAGAGAGGTGATGGGGAGAGAGAGGTGATGGGGGAGAGAGAGAGAGGTGATGGGGGAGAGAGAGAGTTGATGGGGGAGAGAGAGGTGATGGGGGAGAGGGAGTGATGGAAAGAGAGAGGTGATGGAGAGAGAGAGGGGTGATGGGGGAGAGAGAGAGGTGATGGGGGAGAGTGAGAGGTGATGGGGGGAGAGAGAAAGGTGATGGGGGAGAGAGAGAGGTAATGGAGAGAGATAGAGAGGTGATTGGGGAGAGATAGAGAGGTATGGGGAGGAGAGAGGTGATGGGGGAGAGAGAGAGGTAATGGAGAGAGATAAAGAGGTGATTGGGGAGAGATAGAGAGTTAATGGGGAGAGAGAGATGTGAAGGGGAGAGAGAGGTGATGGGGGAGAGAGAGAGGTGATGGGGGGAGAGAGAGAGATAGGTTGATGGGAGAGATAGAGTGGTAATGGGAGAGAGAGGTGATGGAGAGATAGAGATATGTGGGGGGGTGTGTGAGTGAGAGGTGATGGGGAAGAGAGGTGATGGGAGTGAGGTAATGAGAGGGAGTGTGGTGATGGGGGAGAGAGAGGTGATGGAGAGAGAGAGGTGTGGGGAGAGGGTGAGGGGGGAGTGAGGTAATGGAGAGGGAGAGAGGTGATGGGGAGAGAGAGGTGATGGAGAGAGAGAGAGAGGTGATGGGGAGAGAGAGTGATGGGGGAGAGAGAGAGGTGATGGGGGAGAGAGAGGTGATGGGGTGAGAGAGAGGAGGTGATGGGGGAGAGAGAGAGGTGATGGGGGAGTGAGAGGTGTTGGGGGGAGTGTGAGGTGTGGGGAGTGAGGGTGTTGGATGGTGAGAGGTGATGGGGTGTGGTGGGGTGGTTGGGGGGTGGTGGTGGGGGGGTGTGTGAGGTGTGGGCGAGAGAGAGTGGTGATGGGGGAGAGAGTGAGGTGATGGGGGAGAGAGAGGTGATGGGGGAGAGAGGTGATGGGGAGGAGAGAGGTGATGGGGGAGAGAGAGGTGATGGGGAGAGAGAGAGGTGATGGGGGAGAGAGGTGATGGTGAGAGAGAGGTGATGGAGAGAGAGAGGTGATGGGGGAGAGAGAGGTGATGGGGAGAGAGAGAGGTGATGGGGGAGAGAGAGAGGTGATGGGGAGAGAGGGGTGATGGGAGAGAGTGAGGTGATGGGGGAGAGAGAGAGGTGAAGGGGGAGAGAGGTGATGGAGAGAGGTGATGAAGAGAGAGTGATGGGGGAGAGAGAGAGGTGATGGGGGAGAGAGAGAGGTGATGGGGGAGAGAGAGAGGTGATGGGGGAGAGAGGGGTGATGGGGGAGAGAGAGAGGTGATGGGGAGAGAGAGAGGTGATGGGGAGAGAGAGACATTAGCATATATATCCCTCTTTCAATTTATTCCCAATTATCATTCAATCATTATCCGGAGGGTCCTAGAAAATATGGCCCCCCCTGCGCCCCCCCTGCGCCTCCCTGTGCCCCCCCTGCGCCTCCCCTGCGCCTCTGCTGTGCCCCCCTGCGCCTCCTTGCCTCCCCTGCGCCTCCCCTGTGCCCCCCTGCGCCTCCCCTGCGCCTCCCCTGCGCCTCCCCTGCGCCTCCCCTGCGCCCCCCTGCCCCTGCCCCTGCGCCCCCCCCTGCGCCTCCCCTGCGCCCCCCCCTGCGCCCCCCCCTGCGCCTGCCCCCTGCGCCCTCCCCTGCGCCCTCCTGCGCCTGCTCCTTCTAAGTCCCCCCCCGCCGTTTTGGGGTCGCTGAGCCCTTGTGGCCGCGGCGGGCGATATAAAGATGGCCACTCACAGATTCCGCAGTCATCACAGCAATCGCACACTGAGGAGCTCCACTCCGTCCCGCGGGAGACGGTCACCATCTGTGTGACGGGGACCGGCTGTACTGTCATTGTCTGCATGTCCTGCCGAGAGGGGGGGGACACACAGGGGTCAGGTCTCTCTAACACTCCCCCTGTATCCCAATCCCTTCTCTCTCCCCTCTCCCTCTCTCTTTCCCCCCACTCTCCCCTTCCTCCTCTCTCTTTCCCCCTCCTCTCCCTCCCCCATCCTCTCTCCCCCTCATCTCTCCCTTTCCTCCTCTCACACCCCAATTTCCCTCTCTCCCTCCTCTCCCTCCCCCATCCTCTCTCTCTCCCCCTCATCTCTCTCTCTCCCTTTCCTCCTCTCACCCCCCAATTTCCCTCTCTCCCTCTTCCTCCTCTCTTTCATCCACCTCTCCCTCTCTCTCCCCCCTTACTCCTCTCCCCCTCCTCTCCGCTTTTTCCTCCCCCTCCTTTCCCCTTGTTCGTCTTCCTCCTCTCTCTCTCCCCCTTCCTCCTCTCTCTCTCTCCCTTTCCTTCTATCCCCCCCATTTTCCTCTTTCTCCCCTTCCTCCTCTCTCTCTCTCCCCCTCCTCTCTCTCTCCCCTTCCCCCCCTCTATCCCCATCCTCCTCTCTCTCCCCCTTTCCCTCGCTCTCCCCAACCTTTCTCATCTCTCCCAATCGCTCACTCCCCCTTCCTCCTCTCCTGCCCCCATTTCCCTCTTTCTCCCGCTTCTTTCTCCCCTCTCCCCCTTCCTCCTCTCTCTCTCTCCCCTTCCTCCCTCTCTCTCTTTCTCCCCTTCCCCCCCTCTATCCCCATCCTCTCTCTCCCCCTTTCCATCGCTCTCCCCCCCTTTCTCGTCTCTCCCCTTTCGCCGATCTCTCGGTCCCCCCTTCTCTTCCCCACTCTCCCCCACCCCTCTTTCCACTCCCCCTCCTCTCTCCAAACACGTATAAAACTCCAACACTACAATATGACTTTATATCAGTTCAAATTAGACCCTCTCTTACGGCTCTCCCCTTCTCTCTCTTCTCCTTCTCTCTCTCTCTTCTCCTTCTCTCTCTCTCTCTCTCTCTCTCTTCTCCTTCTCTCTCTCCTCCTTCTCTTCTCTCTGTCTCTTCTCTCACACCTTCTCTCTTTCTGTCTCTACTCTCTCTCCTCTCTTCTCCTTCTCTCTCTCCCTCTTCTCCTCCTCTCTCTCTCTTCTCTCACTCCTTCTCTCTTTCTGTCTCTTCTCCCGTTCCTTCTCTCTCTCCTTCTCTCTCTCCCTCTTCTCCTCCTCTCTGTCTCTTCTCTCACTCCTTCTCTCTTTCTGTCTCTTCTCCCGTTCCTTCTCTCTCTCCTTCTCTCTCTCCTTCTCTCCCTCTCTCTCTCTTCTCTCCCTCCTTTGGCTCTCTCGATCGTCAGACTGAATGGATCCAGGAAACCCGCATCTTTTTAGTGGCAGTACCAAGAATCCGCCCCAACCTGTTCCCTTGTTGTATATTCACTGTCCAGGGGACGGGAGGGGGGGGGGGAAACCTTTTCAACTCCCCTTTCGCCACGCCCTCCCCCAAAATAACGCCGTTAAATGTTTGCTTAGAAACCTGCAAAGTACAATAGTTGGGAACAGAGGCGATGTGACGTCACGGTTACTCACACGGAAACCCCGCAGCCCAGGCCACGTCCAGCCAAGTCCTACGGTATGAATGGGACGTCCAATGGGGCCCCCATAAGTCACAGAACCTCAAATAAAGTCCTATAGGGATGAATAATATATACGATGGAGGCTGCATCCTATAAACGGAGGAACAGACCCTATAGAAGTCCCGCAGTATAAATGGGATGTATTGTATTGTACGTCTTTATTTATATAGCGCCAAAAGTGTACTCAGCGCTTATATATATACATATATGTTTGAAGTTCCATCCTGTTGCGAGGATTCGCCTCGCTGCGTTCCAGATAGTACTTGGAATCCGCTTCTCTCCTCTCCTGATCCGGCTTGTATGACCTTTCTCCAGTCTCCAGTCCTGACCTTGGCTAAGTACCCCGACTATCCGATACTCTCCTATCCTGAACCTGGCTACGTACCCCGACTATCCGATACTCTCCTATCCTGAACCTGGCTACGTACCCCGACTATCCGATACGCTCCTATCCTGAACCTGGCTACGTACCCCGACTATCCGCTACTCTCCTATCCTGAACCTGGCTACGTACCCCGACTATCCGATACTCTCCTATCCTGAACCTGGCTACGTACCCCGACTATCCGATACGCTCCTATCCTGAACCTGGCTACGTACCCCGACTATCCGATACTCTCCTATCCTGAACCTGGCTACGTACCCCGACTATCCTATACTCTCCTATCCTGAACCTGGCTTCGTACCCTGACTATCCGATACTCTCCTATCCTGAACCTGGCTACGTACCCCGACTATCCTATACTCTCCTATCCTGAACCTGGCTTCGTACCCTGACTATCCGATACTCTCCTATCCTGAACCTGGCTACGTACCCCGACAATCCGCTACTCTCCTATCCTGAACCTGGCTACGTACCCCGACTATCCGCTACTCTCCAGTCCTGACCTTGGCTAAGTACCCCGACTATCCGCTACTCTCCTATCCTGATCCTGGCTACGTACCCCGACTATCCGCTACTCTCCTATCCTGAACCTGGCTACGTACCCCTACTATCCGATACTCTCCTATCCTGATCCTGGCTTCGTACCCCGACTATCCTATACTCTCCTATCCTGAACCTGGCTACGTACCCCGACTATCCGCTACTCTCCTATCCTGAACCTGGCTACGTACCCCGACTATCCGCTACTCTCCTATCCTGAACCTGGCTACGTACCCCGACTATCCGATACTCTCCTATCCTGAACCTGGCTACGTACCCCGACTATCCGATACTCTCCTATCCTGAACCTGGCTACGTACCCCGACTATCCGCTACTCTCCTATCCTGAACCTGGCTACGCACCCCGACTATTCGTAACTCTCCTATCCTGAACCTGGCTACGTACCCCGACTATCCGATACTCTCCTATCCTGAACCTGGCTACGCACCCCGACTATCCGCTACTCTCCTATCCTGAACCTGGCTACGTACCCCGACTATCCGCTACTCTCCTATCTTGAACCTGGCTACGTACCCCGACTATCTGCTACTCTCCTATCCTGATCCTGGCTATGTACCCCGACTATCCGCTACTCTCCTATCCTGAACCTGGCTACGTACCCCGACTATCCTATACTCCTATCCTGAACCTGGCTTCGTACCCTGACTATCCGATACTCTCCTATCCTGAACCTGGCTACGTACCCCGACTATCCGATACTCTCCTATCCTGAACCTGGCTACGTACCCCGACTATCCGCTACTCTCCTATCCTGAACCTGGCTTCGTACCCTGACTATCCGATACTCTCCTATCCTGAACCTGGCTACGTACCCCGACTATCCGATACTCTCCTATCCTGAACCTGGCTACGTACCCCGACTATCCGATACTCTCCTATCCTGAACCTGGCTACGTACCCCGACTATCCGCTACTCTCCTATCCTGAACCTGGCTACGCACCCCGACTATCCGCTACTCTCCTATCCTGAACCTGGCTACGCACCCCGACTATCCGATACTCTCCTATCCTGAACCTGGCTACGTACCCCGACTATCCGCTACTCTCCTATCCTGAACCTGGCTTCGTACCCCGACTATCCGATACTCTACTATCCTGAACCTGGCTACGTACCCCGACTATCCGCTACTCTCCTATCCTGAACCTGGCTACGCACCCCGACTATCCGCTACTCTCCTATCCTGAACCTGGCTACGTACCCCGACTATCCGATACTCTCCTATCCTGATCCTGGCTACGTACCCCGACTGTCCGATACTCTCCTATCCTGACCTGGCTAAGTACCCCGACTATCCGATACTCTCCTATCCTGAACCTGGCTACGTACCCCGACTATCCGCTACTCTCCTATCCTGAACCTGGCTACGTACCCCGACTATCCGCTACTCTCCTATCCTGAACCTGGCTACGTACCCCGACTATCCGATACTCTCCTATCCTGAACCTGGCTACGTACCCCGACTATCCGATACTCTCCTATCCTGAACCTGGCTACGTACCCCGACTATCCGCTACTCTCCTATCCTGAACCTGGCTACGCACCCCGACTATCCGCTACTCTCCTATCCTGAACCTGGCTACGCACCCCGACTATCCGATACTCTCCTATCCTGAACCTGGCTTCGTACCCCGACTATCCGATACTCTCCTATCCTGAACCTGGCTACGTACCCCGACTATCCGATACTCTCCTATCCTGAACCTGGCTATGTACCCCGATAATCCGCTACTCTCCTATCCTGAACCTGGCTATGTACCCCGACTATCCGATACTCTCCTATCCTGAACCTGGCTACGCACCCCAACTATCCGCTACTCTCCTATCCTGAACCTGGCTACTTACCCCGACTATCCGCTACTCTCCTATCCTGAACCTGGCTATGTACCCCGACTTTCCGCTACTCTCCTATCCTGAACCTGGCTATGTACCCCGACTATCCGATACTCTCCTATCCTGAACCTGGCTACGCACCCCAACTATCCGCTACTCTCCTATCCTGAACCTGGCTACGTACCCCGACTATCCGCTACTCTCCTATCCTGAACCTGGCTACGCACCCCGACTATCCGCTACTCTCCTATCCTGAACCTGGCTACGTACCCCGACTATCCGATACTCTCCTATCCTGAACCTGGCTACGTACCCCGACTATCCGATACGCTCCTATCCTGAACCTGGCTACGCACCCCGACTATCCGATACTCTCCTATCCTGATCCTGGCTACGCACCCCGACTATCCGATACTCTCCTATCCTGAACCTGGCTACGTACCCCGACTATCCGATACTCTCCTATCCTGAACCTGGCTACGCACCCCGACTATCCGCTACTCTCCTATCCTGAACCTGGCTACGTACCCCGACTATCCGCTACTCTCCTATCCTGAACCTGGCTACGTACCCCGACTATCCGATACTCTCCTATCCTGAACCTGGCTACGTACCCCGACTAGCCGCTACTCTCCTCTCCTGAACCTGGCTACGTACCCCGACTATCCGATACTCTCCTATCCTGAACCTGGCTACGTACCCCGACTATCCGATACTCTCCTATCCTGAACCTGGCTACGTACCCCAACTATCCGATACTCTCCTATCCTGAACTTAGCTACGCACCCCGACTATCCGCTACTCTCCTATCCTGAATCTGGCTACGTACCCCGACTATCCGATACTCTCCTATCCTGAACCTGGCTACGCACCCCGACTATCCGATACTCTCCTATCCTGAACCTGGCTACGTACCCCGACTATCCGCTACTCTCCTATCCTGAACCTGGCTACGTACCCCGACTATCTGATACTCTCCTATCCTGAACCTGGCTACGTACCCCGACTATCCGATACTCTCCTAGCCTGAACCTGGCTTCGTACCCCGACTATCCGATACTCTCCTATCCTGAACCTGGCTACGTACCCCGACTATCCGATACTCTCCTATCCTGAACCTGGCTATGTACCCCGATAATCCGCTACTCTCCTATCCTGAACCTGGCTATGTACCCCGACTATCCGATACTCTCCTATCCTGAACCTGGCTACGCACCCCAACTATCCGCTACTCTCCTATCCTGAACCTGGCTACTTACCCCGACTATCCGCTACTCTCCTATCCTGAACCTGGCTATGTACCCCGACTATCCGCTACTCTCCTATCCTGAACCTGGCTATGTACCCCGACTATCCGATACTCTCCTATCCTGAACCTGGCTACGCACCCCAACTATCCGCTACTCTCCTATCCTGAACCTGGCTACGTACCCCGACTATCCGCTACTCTCCTATCCTGAACCTGGCTACGCACCCCGACTATCCGCTACTCTCCTATCCTGAACCTGGCTACGTACCCCGACTATCCGATACTCTCCTATCCTGAACCTGGCTACGTACCCCGACTATCCGATACGCTCCTATCCTGAACCTGGCTACGCACCCCGACTATCCGATACTCTCCTATCCTGATCCTGGCTACGCACCCCGACTATCCGATACTCTCCTATCCTGAACCTGGCTACGTACCCCGACTATCCGATACTCTCCTATCCTGAACCTGGCTACGCACCCCGACTATCCGCTACTCTCCTATCCTGAACCTGGCTACGTACCCCGACTATCCGCTACTCTCCTATCCTGAACCTGGCTACGTACCCCGACTATCCGATACTCTCCTATCCTGAACCTGGCTACGTACCCCGACTAGCCGCTACTCTCCTCTCCTGAACCTGGCTACGTACCCCGACTATCCGATACTCTCCTATCCTGAACCTGGCTACGTACCCCGACTATCCGATACTCTCCTATCCTGAACCTGGCTACGTACCCCAACTATCCGATACTCTCCTATCCTGAACTTAGCTACGCACCCCGACTATCCGCTACTCTCCTATCCTGAATCTGGCTACGTACCCCGACTATCCGATACTCTCCTATCCTGAACCTGGCTACGCACCCCGACTATCCGATACTCTCCTATCCTGAACCTGGCTACGTACCCCGACTATCCGCTACTCTCCTATCCTGAACCTGGCTACGTACCCCGACTATCCGATACTCTCCTATCCTGAACCTGGCTACGCACCCCGACTATCCGATACTCTCCTATCCTGAACCTGGCTACGTACCCCGACTATCCGATACTCTCCTATCCTGAACCTGGCTACGTACCCCGACTATCCGCTACTCTCCTATCCTGAACCTGGCTACGCACCCCGACTATCCGATACTCTCCTATCCTGAAACTGGCTACGTACCCCGAATATCCGCTACTCTCCTATCCTGAACCTGGCTACGTACCCCGACTATCCGATACTCTCCTATCCTGAACCTGGCTACGTACCCCGACTATCCGCTACTCTCCTATCCTGAACCTGGCTACGTACCCCGACTATCCGATACTCTCCTATCCTGAACTTAGCTACGCACCCCGACTATCCGCTACTCTCCTATCCTGAATCTGGCTACGTACCCCGACTATCCGATACTCTCCTATCCTGAACCTGGCTATGTACCCCGACTATCCGATACTCTCCTCTCCCGAACCTGGCTACGTACCCCGACTATCCGATACTCTCCTCTCCCGAACCTGGCTACATACCCCGACTATCCGATACTCTCCTATCCTGAACCTGGCTACGTACCCCGACTATCCGCTACTCTCCTATCCTGAACCTGGCTTCGTACCCCGACTATCCGATACTCTCCTATCCTGAACCTGGCTACGTACCCCGACTATCCGATACTCTCCTATCCTGAACCTGGCTACGCACCCCAACTATCCGATACTCTCCTATCCTGAACCTGGCTACGCACCCTGACTATCCGATACTCTCCTCTCCCGAACCTGGCTACGTACCCCGACTATCCTATACTCTCCTATCCTGAACCTGGCTTCGTACCCCGACTATCCGATACTCTCCTATCCTGAACCTGGCTTCGTACCCCGACTATCCTATACTCTCCTATCCTGAACCTGGCTTCGTACCCTGACAATCCGATACTCTCCTATCCTGAACCTGGCTTCGTACCCTGACTATCCGATACTCTCCTATCCTGAACCTGGCTTCGTACCCCGACTATCCGATACTCTCCTATCCTGAACCTGGCTACGTACCCCGACTATCCGATACGCTCCTATCCTGAACCTGGCTACGTACCCCGACTATCCGATACTCTCCTATCCTGAACCTGGCTACGTACCCCGACTATCCTATACTCTCCTATCCTGAACCTGGCTTCGTACCCTGACTATCCGATACTCTCCTATCCTGAACCTGGCTACGTACCCCGACAATCCGCTACTCTCCTATCCTGAACCTGGCTACGTACCCCGACTATCCGCTACTCTCCAGTCCTGACCTTGGCTAAGTACCCCGACTATCCGCTACTCTCCTATCCTGATCCTGGCTACGTACCCCGACTATCCGCTACTCTCCTATCCTGAACCTGGCTACGTACCCCTACTATCCGATACTCTCCTATCCTGATCCTGGCTTCGTACCCCGACTATCCTATACTCTCCTATCCTGAACCTGGCTACGTACCCCGACTATCCGCTACTCTCCTATCCTGAACCTGGCTACGTACCCCGACTATCCGCTACTCTCCTATCCTGAACCTGGCTACGTACCCCGACTATCCGATACTCTCCTATCCTGAACCTGGCTACGTACCCCGACTATCCGATACTCTCCTATCCTGAACCTGGCTACGCACCCCGACTATTCGTAACTCTCCTATCCTGAACCTGGCTACGTACCCCGACTATCCGATACTCTCCTATCCTGAACCTGGCTACGCACCCCGACTATCCGCTACTCTCCTATCCTGAACCTGGCTACGTACCCCGACTATCCGCTACTCTCCTATCTTGAACCTGGCTACGTACCCCGACTATCTGCTACTCTCCTATCCTGATCCTGGCTATGTACCCCGACTATCCGCTACTCTCCTATCCTGAACCTGGCTACGTACCCCGACTATCCTATACTCCTATCCTGAACCTGGCTTCGTACCCTGACTATCCGATACTCTCCTATCCTGAACCTGGCTACGTACCCCGACTATCCGATACTCTCCTATCCTGAACCTGGCTACGTACCCCGACTATCCGCTACTCTCCTATCCTGAACCTGGCTTCGTACCCTGACTATCCGATACTCTCCTATCCTGAACCTGGCTACGTACCCCGACTATCCGATACTCTCCTATCCTGAACCTGGCTACGTACCCCGACTATCCGCTACTCTCCTATCCTGAACCTGGCTACGCACCCCGACTATCCGCTACTCTCCTATCCTGAACCTGGCTACGCACCCCGACTATCCGATACTCTCCTATCCTGAACCTGGCTACGTACCCCGACTATCCGCTACTCTCCTATCCTGAACCTGGCTTCGTACCCCGACTATCCGATACTCTACTATCCTGAACCTGGCTACGTACCCCGACTATCCGCTACTCTCCTATCCTGAACCTGGCTACGCACCCCGACTATCCGCTACTCTCCTATCCTGAACCTGGCTACGTACCCCGACTATCCGATACTCTCCTATCCTGATCCTGGCTACGTACCCCGACTGTCCGATACTCTCCTATCCTGACCTGGCTAAGTACCCCGACTATCCGATACTCTCCTATCCTGAACCTGGCTACGTACCCCGACTATCCGCTACTCTCCTATCCTGAACCTGGCTACGTACCCCGACTATCCGCTACTCTCCTATCCTGAACCTGGCTACGTACCCCGACTATCCGATACTCTCCTATCCTGAACCTGGCTACGTACCCCGACTATCCGATACTCTCCTATCCTGAACCTGGCTACGTACCCCGACTATCCGCTACTCTCCTATCCTGAACCTGGCTACGCACCCCGACTATCCGCTACTCTCCTATCCTGAACCTGGCTACGCACCCCGACTATCCGATACTCTCCTATCCTGAACCTGGCTTCGTACCCCGACTATCCGATACTCTCCTATCCTGAACCTGGCTACGTACCCCGACTATCCGATACTCTCCTATCCTGAACCTGGCTATGTACCCCGATAATCCGCTACTCTCCTATCCTGAACCTGGCTATGTACCCCGACTATCCGATACTCTCCTATCCTGAACCTGGCTACGCACCCCAACTATCCGCTACTCTCCTATCCTGAACCTGGCTACGTACCCCGACTATCCGCTACTCTCCTATCCTGAACCTGGCTATGTACCCCGACTATCCGCTACTCTCCTATCCTGAACCTGGCTATGTACCCCGACTATCCGATGCTCTCCTATCCTGAACCTGGCTACGCACCCCAACTATCCGCTACTCTCCTATCCTGAACCTGGCTACGTACCCCGACTATCCGCTACTCTCCTATCCTGAACCTGGCTACGCACCCCGACTATCCGCTACTCTCCTATCCTGAACCTGGCTACGTACCCCGACTATCCGATACTCTCCTATCCTGAACCTGGCTACGTACCCCGACTATCCGATACGCTCCTATCCTGAACCTGGCTACGCACCCCGACTATCCGATACTCTCCTATCCTGATCCTGGCTACGCACCCCGACTATCCGATACTCTCCTATCCTGAACCTGGCTACGTACCCCGACTATCCGATACTCTCCTATCCTGAACCTGGCTACGCACCCCGACTATCCGCTACTCTCCTATCCTGAACCTGGCTACGTACCCCGACTATCCGCTACTCTCCTATCCTGAACCTGGCTACGTACCCCGACTATCCGATACTCTCCTATCCTGAACCTGGCTACGTACCCCGACTAGCCGCTACTCTCCTCTCCTGAACCTGGCTACGTACCCCGACTATCCGATACTCTCCTATCCTGAACCTGGCTACGTACCCCGACTATCCGATACTCTCCTATCCTGAACCTGGCTACGTACCCCAACTATCCGATACTCTCCAATCCTGAACTTAGCTACGCACCCCGACTATCCGCTACTCTCCTATCCTGAATCTGGCTACGTACCCCGACTATCCGATACTCTCCTATCCTGAACCTGGCTACGCACCCCGACTATCCGATACTCTCCTATCCTGAACCTGGCTACGCACCCCGACTATCCGCTACTCTCCTATCCTGAACCTGGCTACGTACCCCGACTATCCGATACTCTCCTATCCTGAACCTGGCTACGTACCCCGACTATCCGATACTCTCCTATCCTGAACCTGGCTACGTACCCCGACTATCCGATACTCTCCTATCCTGAACCTGGCTACGCACCCCGACTATCCGATACTCTCCTATCCTGAACCTGGCTACGTACCCCGACTATCCGATACTCTCCTATCCTGAACCTGGCTACGTACCCCGACTATCCGCTACTCTCCTATCCTGAACCTGGCTACGCACCCCGACTATCCGATACTCTCCTATCCTGAAACTGGCTACGTACCCCGAATATCCGCTACTCTCCTATCCTGAACCTGGCTACGTACCCCGACTATCCGATACTCTCCTATCCTGAGCCTGGCTACGTACCCCGACTATCCGCTACTCTCCTATCCTGAATCTGGCTACGTACCCCGACTATCCGATACTCTCCTATCCTGAACCTGGCTATGTACCCCGACTATCCGATACTCTCCTCTCCCGAACCTGGCTACGTACCCCGACTATCCGATACTCTCCTCTCCCGAACCTGGCTACATACCCCGACTATCCGATACTCTCCTATCCTGAACCTGGCTACGTACCCCGACTATCCGCTACTCTCCTACCCTGAACCTGGCTTCGTACCCCGACTATCCGATACTCTCCTATCCTGAACCTGGCTACGTACCCCGACTATCCGATACTCTCCTATCCTGAACCTGGCTACGCACACCAACTATCCGATACTCTCCTATCCTGAACCTGGCTACGCACCCTGACTATCCGATACTCTCCTATCCTGAACCTGGCTACGTACCCCGACTATCCGATTCTCTCCTATCCTGAACCTGGCTACGTACCCCGACTATCCGCTACTCTCCTATCCTGAACCTGTCTACGCACCCCGACTATCCGATACTCTCCTCTCCCGAACCTGGCTACGTACCCCGACTATCCGATACTCTCCTCTCCCGAACCTGGCTACGCACCCCGACTATCCGATACTCTCCTATCCTGAACCTGGCTACGTATCCCGACTATCCGCTACTCTCCTATCCTGAACCTGGCTTCGTACCCCGACTATCCGATACTCTCCTATCCTGAACCTAGCTACGCACCCCGACTATCCGCTACTCTCCTATCCTGAATCTGGCTACGTACCCCGACTATCCGATACTCTCCTATCCTGAACCTGGCTATGTACCCCGACTATCCGATACTCTCCTCTCCCGAACCTGGCTACGTACCCCGACTATCCGATACTCTCCTCTCCCGAACCTGGCTACATACCCCGACTATCCGATACTCTCCTATCCTGAACCTGGCTACGTACCCCGACTATCCGCTACTCTCCTATCCTGAACCTGGCTACGTACCCCGACTATCCGATACTCTCCTATCCTGAACCTGGCTACGTACCCCGACTATCCGATACTCTCCTATCCTGAACCTGGCTACTTACCCCGACTATCCGCTACTCTCCTATCCTGAACCTGGCTACGTACCCCGACTATCCGATACTCTCCTCTCCCGAACCTGGCTACGCACCCCGACTATCCGCTACTCTCCTATCCTGAACCTGGCTACGCACCCCAACTATCCGATACTCTCCTATCCTGAACCTGGCTACGCACCCTGACTATCCGATACTCTCCTATCCTGAACCTGGCTACGTACCCCGACTATCCGCTACTCTCCTATCCTGAACCTGGCTACGTACCCCGACTATCCGATACTCTCCTATCTTGAACCTGGCTACAGTACGTACCCCGACTATCCGATACTCTCCACTCCTGAACCTGGCTTCGTACCCCGACTATCCGCTACTCTCCTATCCTGAACCTGGCTACGCACCCCAACTATCCGATACTCTCCTATCCTGAACCTGGCTACGCACCCTGACTATCCGATACTCTCCTATCCTGAACCTGGCTACGTACCCCGACTATCCGCTACTCTCCTATCCTGAACCTGGCTACGTACCCCGACTATCCGATACTCTCCTATCTTGAACCTGGCTACGTACCCCGACTATCCGCTACTCTCCTATCCTGAACCTGGCTTCGTACCCCGACTATCCGATACTCTCCTATCCTGAACCTAGCTACGCACCCCGACTATCCGCTACTCTCCTATCCTGAATCTGGCTACGTACCCCGACTATCCGATACTCTCCTATCCTGAACCTGGCTATGTACCCCGACTATCCGATACTCTCCTCTCCCGAACCTGGCTACGTACCCCGACTATCCGATACTCTCCTCTCCCGAACCTGGCTACATACCCCGACTATCCGATACTCTCCTATCCTGAACCTGGCTACGTACCCCGACTATCCGCTACTCTCCTATCCTGAACCTGGCTACGTACCCCGACTATCCGATACTCTCCTATCCTGAACCTGGCTACGTACCCCGACTATCCGATACTCTCCTATCCTGAACCTGGCTACTTACCCCGACTATCCGCTACTCTCCTATCCTGAACCTGGCTACGTACCCCGACTATCCGATACTCTCCTCTCCCGAACCTGGCTACGCACCCCGACTATCCGCTACTCTCCTATCCTGAACCTGGCTACGCACCCCAACTATCCGATACTCTCCTATCCTGAACCTGGCTACGCACCCTGACTATCCGATACTCTCCTATCCTGAACCTGGCTACGTACCCCGACTATCCGCTACTCTCCTATCCTGAACCTGGCTACGTACCCCGACTATCCGATACTCTCCTATCTTGAACCTGGCTACAGTACGTACCCCGACTATCCGATTCTCTCCTATCCTGAACCTGGCTACGTACCCCGACTATCCGCTACTCTCCTATCCTGAACCTGGCTACGCACCCCAACTATCCGATACTCTCCTATCCTGAACCTGGCTACGCACCCTGACTATCCGATACTCTCCTATCCTGAACCTGGCTACGTACCCCGACTATCCGCTACTCTCCTATCCTGAACCTGGCTACGTACCCCGACTATCCGATACTCTCCTATCTTGAACCTGGCTACGTACCCCGACTATCCGATTCTCTCCTATCCTGAACCTGGCTACGCACCCCGACTATCCGATACTCTCCTATCCTGAACCTGGCTACGCACCCCGACTGTCCGCTACTCTCCTCTCCCGAACCTGGCTACGTACCCCGACTATCCGATACTCTCCTATCCTGAACCTGGCTACGTACCCCGACTATCCGATACTCTCCTATCCTGAACCTGGCTACTTACCCCGACTATCCGCTACTCTCCTATCCTGAACCTGGCTACGTACCCCGACTATCCGATACTCTCCTCTCCCGAACCTGGCTACGCACCCCGACTATCCGCTACTCTCCTATCCTGAACCTGGCTTCGTACCCCGACTATCCGATACTCTCCTATCCTGAACCTGGCTACGCACCCCGACTATCCGCTACTCTCCTATCATGAACCTGGCTACGCACCCCGACTATCCGATACTCTCCTATCCTGAACCTGGCTACGTACCCCGACTATCCGATACTCTCCTATCCTGAACCTGGCTACGCACCCTGACTATCCGATACTCTCCTATCCTGAACCTGGCTACGCACCCCGACTGTCCGCTACTCTCCTCTCCCGAACCTGGCTTCGTACCCCGACTATCCGATACTCTCCTATCCTGAACCTGGCTACGCACCCCGACTATCCGCTACTCTCCTATCCTGAACCTGGCTACGTACCCCGACTATCCGCTACTCTCCTATCCTGAACCTGGCTACGTACCCCGACTATCCGATTCTCTCCTATCCTGAACCTGGCTACGTACCCCGACTATCCGCTACTCTCCTATCCTGAACCTGGCTACGTACCCCAACTATCCGATACTCTCCTATCCTGATCCTGGCTACGCACCCCGACTATCCGATACTCTCCTATCCTGAACCTGGCTACGTACCCCAACTATCCGATACTCTCCTATCCTGAACCTGGCTACGCACCCCGACTATCCGATTCTCTCCTATCCTGAACCTGGCTACGCACCCCGACTATCCGATACTCTCCTATCCTGAACCTGGCTACGCACCCCGACTGTCCGCTACTCTCCTCTCCCGAACCTGGCTACGTACCCCGACTATCCGATACTCTCCTATCCTGAACCTGGCTACGTACCCCGACTATCCGCTACTCTCCTATCCTGATCCTGGCTACGCACCCCGACTGTCCGCTACTCTCCTCTCCCGAACCTGGCTACGTACCCCGACTATCCGATACTCTCCTATCCTGAACCTGGCTACGCACCCCGACTGTCCGCTACTCTCCTCTCCCGAACCTGGCTACGTACCCCGACTATCCGATACTCTCCTATCCTGAACCTGGCTACGTACCCCGACTATCCGCTACTCTCCTATCCTGATCCTGGCTACGCACCCCGACTGTCCGCTACTCTCCTCTCCCGAACCTGGCTACGCACCCCGTCTATCCGATACTCTCCTATCCTGAACCTGGCTACGTACCCCGACTGTCCGCTACTCTCCTCTCTCGAACCTGGCAGGTACCTCACTATTCTCGCATCTCCACCCCTGACCTGGCTTGAACGACTACTCTACATCCTAGGCGCGCCCGCGTGGCTGTGGGTCGGCGTTAACCAATTCCCCGCCTCAGCGCTGCGGTCGCGCTTTGTTTGTGGTGAGCTACGCCTTACACCTATAAACGGAGACACAGGCCTTATAAACACAGACCCTATATCTCATTGGCCTTGAGACACAGACCCTATAAAAGTACTGTAGTATAAATAGTATATATAGGATGGATCTTCGAACATATATCCCGAGACACAGACATTCTCAAAGTTATTGTGAATAAATGGGATAAATAATCGTGAATCTGTCCTATAAACTCAAAGACCCTATACATGTCCAATAAACTCAAAGACCCTATACATGTCCTATAAACTCAGACAAAGACCCTATACATGTCCTATAAACTCAGACAAAGACCCTATACATGTCCTATAAACTCAGACAAAGACCCTATACATGTCCTATAAACTCAGACAAAGACCCTATACATGTCCTATAAACTCAGACAAAGACCCTATACATGTCCTATAAACTCAGACAAAGACCCTATACATGTCCTATAAACTCAGACAAAGACCCTATACATGTCCTATAAACTCAGACAAAGACCCTATACATGTCCTATAAACTCAGACAAAGACCCTATACATGTCCTATAAACTCAGACAAAGACCCTATACATGTCCTATAAACTCAGACAAAGACCCTATACATGTCCTATAAACTCAGACAAAGACCCTATACATGTCCTATAAACTCAGACAAAGACCCTATACATGTCCTATAAACTCAGACAAAGACCCTATACATGTCCTATAAACTCAGACACAGACCCTATACATGTCCTATAGTATAAATGGTTTATAGGAGAGAGTGTCCAACATATATTCTATTTATATTATAGGAAATGTATAGGGTCTGTGTCAGCTTATAGGACAGAGCGTCCAACATATACTCTGAGAAACAGACCCTACAGATATCCTATAGTATAAGTAGAATATATGTTGGATGCTCCGTCATATAAGCTGAGACACAGACCCTACAAAGTCCCGTTGAGGAAATAGAATATGCGTTGAGCGTACACTATCCCTATAGAAGTCCTGTACTATCGCGTTACCCCGTATACCTCAGCAACGCAGGTACACATCGCACACAAAGCCGGTGTGGAAACAGGTACCAGTAACTTGTTATCCGACCTGCCCCAGCATGTCCCACGGGCAAGGGACAACAAGCAAGTCCATTGTCCGTCCCTTCTACACCTTCCTCCTGGGAAAACACTTAGCCTATACCCCCCCCCCCCCCCCGCGCTACTCGCACGGCGTGAGCCCCGCTTTGTGGCAGAGGGGCAGCTGGATCAAGTGTGGAGTTAAAACCGTGAAGAGTTAAAACAGGAAATGCCACACCTATGCAAATAACACACACAGCGACACAACGGAGCGAAAGCCAGAACAGCCTGACCACACCGTTCCCCATTCTTGGCAGGCAGAATACTTTGTTGCCCTGTGGCTATGCCGTGCCACCCCACATACCTCCACCCGCCCCGTGCTCAAACACACAGAACAATAAGACACAACGGGGAGTGAAAGTGACCAGCAGGTGAACTTGTACGTCAGACACCAGCATTACCGGCCCGACGGGTACAAAACAGCACCAGAACCAACATTCCACGAGAGGACACCGTCTCCCCCTGCCGCTCAGTATCAAGTATTACCTCTGCCTCCCCCACCATGAGAGGACATCACACCGTTACCTGGCACGGGCTGTGACAGTCCCTCCCCCACCAAGAGAGGACATCACACCGTTACCTAGCACGGGCTGTGACAGTGACTCCCCCACCATGAGAGGACATCACACAGATACCTAGCACGGGCTGTGACAGTGCCTCCCCCACCATGAGAGGACATCACACATATACCTAGCACGGGCTGTGACAGTGCCTCCCCCACCATGAGAGGACATCACACCGTTACCTAGCACGGGCTGTGACAGTGCCTCCCCCACCATGAGAGGACATCACGCCGTTACCTAGCACAGGCTGTGACAGTGCCTCCCCCACCATGAGAGGACATCACACCGTTACCTAGCACAGGCTGTGACAGTGCCTCCCCCACCATGAGAGGACATCACACCGTTACCTAGCACGGGCTGTGACAGTGCCTCCCCCACCATGAGAGGACATCACACCGTTACCTAGCACGGGCTGTGACAGTGCCTCCCCCACCATGAGAGGACATCAAACAGATACCTAGCACGGGCTGTGACAGTGCCTCCCCCACCATGAGAGGAGATCACACCGTTACCTAGCACGGGCTGTGACAGTGCCTCCCCCACCATGAGAGGACATCACACCGTTACCTAGCACGGGCTGTGACAGTGCCTCCCCCACCATGAGAGGACATCACACAGATACCTAGCACGGCTGTGACAGTGACTCCCCCACCAAGAGAGGACATCACACCGTTACCTAGCACGGGCTGTGACAGTGCCTCCCCCACCATGAGAGGACATCACAACGTTACCTAGCACGGGCTGTGACAGTGCCTCCCCCACCATGAGAGGACATCACACCGTTACCTAGCACGGGCTGTGACAGTGACTCCCCCACCATGAGAGGACATCACACCGTTACCTAGCACGGGCTGTGACAGTGCCTCCCCCACCATGAGAGGACATCACACAGATACCTAGCACGGGCTGTGACAGTGCCTCCCCCACCATGAGAGGACATCACACCGTTACCTAGCACAGGCTGTGACAGTGCCTCCCCCACCATGAGAGGACATCACACTGTTACCTAGCACGGGCTGTGACAGTGCCTCCCCCACCATGAGAGGACATCACGCCGTTACCTAGCACGGGCTGACAGTGCCTCCCCCACCATGAGAGGACATCACACCGTTACCTAGCATGGGCTGTGACAGTGCCTCCCCCACCATGAGAGGACATCACACAGATACCTAGCACGGGCTGTGACAGTGCCTCTCCCACCATGAGAGGACATCACAACGTTACCTAGCACGGGCTGTGACAGTGCCTCCCCCACCATGAGAGGACATCACAACGTTACCTAGCACGGGCTGTGACAGTGCCTCCCCCACCATGAGAGGACATCACACCGTTACCTAGCACGGGCTGTGACAGTGACTCCCCCACCATGAGAGGACATCACACCGTTACCTAGCACGGGCTGTGACAGTGCCTCCCCCACCATGAGAGGACATCACACAGATACCTAGCACGGGCTGTGACAGTGCCTCCCCCACCATGAGAGGACATCACACCGTTACCTAGCACAGGCTGTGACAGTGCCTCCCCCACCATGAGAGGACATCACACCGTTACCTAGCACGGGCTGTGACAGTGCCTCCCCCACCATGAGAGGACATCACAACGTTACCTAGCACGGGCTGTGACAGTGCCTCCCCCACCATGAGAGGACATCACACCGTTACCTAGCACGGGCTGTGACAGTGACTCCCCCACCATGAGAGGACATCACACCGTTACCTAGCACGGGCTGTGACAGTGCCTCCCCCACCATGAGAGGACATCACACAGATACCTAGCACGGGCTGTGACAGTGCCTCCCCCACCATGAGAGGACATCACACCGTTACCTAGCACAGGCTGTGACAGTGCCTCCCCCACCATGAGAGGACATCACACTGTTACCTAGCACGGGCTGTGACAGTGCCTCCCCCACCATGAGAGGACATCACACCGTTACCTAGCACGGGCTGTGACAGTGCCTCCCCCACCATGAGAGGACATCACACCATTACCTAGCACGGGCTGTGACAGTGCCTCCCCCACCATGAGAGGACATCACACCGTTACCTAGCACGGGCTGTGACAGTGCCTCCCCCATCATGAGAGGACATCACATCCTTACCTAGCACGGGCTGTGACAGTGCCTCCCCCACCATGAGAGGACATCACGCCGTTAGCTAGCACGGGCTGTGACAGTGCCTCCCCCACCATGAGAGGACATCACACCGTTACCTAGCACGGGCTGTGACAGTGTCTCCCACACCATGAGAGGACATCACACCGTTACCTAGCATGGGCTGTGACAGTGCCTCCCCCACCATGAGAGGACATCACACCGTTACCTAGCACGGGCTGTGACAGTGCCTCCCCCACCATGAGAGGACATCACACCGTTACCTAGCACGGGCTGTGACAGTGCCTCCCCCACCATGAGAGGACATCACACCGTTACCTAGCACGGGCTGTGACAGTGCCTCCCCCACCATGAGAGGACATCACACCGTTACCTAGCACGGGCTGTGACAGTGCCTCCCCCACCATGAGAGGACATCACACCGTTACCTAGCACGGGCTGTGACAGTGCCTCCCCCACCATGAGAGGACATCACACCATCACCTAGCACGGGCTGTGACTGTGCCTCCCCCACCATGAGAGGACATCACACCGTTACCTAGCACGGGCTGTGACAGTGCCTCCCCCACCATGAGAGGACATCACACAGATACCTAGCACGGGCTGTGACAGTGCCTCCCCCACCATGAGAGGACATCACACCGTTACCTAGCACGGGCTGTGACAGTGCCTCCCCCACCATGAGAGGACATCACACAGATACCTAGCACGGGCTGTGACAGTGACTCCCCCACCATGAGAGGACATCACGCCGTTACCTAGCACGGGCTGTGACAGTGCCTCCCCCACCATGAGAGGACATCACACAGATACCTAGCACGGGCTGTGACAGTGCCTCCCCCACCATGAGAGGACATCACACAGTTACCTAGCACGGGCTGTGACAGTGCCTCCCCCACCATGAGAGGACATCACACCGTTACCTAGCACGGGCTGTGACAGTGCCTCCCCCACCATGAGAGGACATCACACCGTTACCTAGCACGGGCTGTGACAGTGCCTCCCCCACCATGAGAGGACATCACACCGTTACCTAGCACGGGCTGTGACAGTGCCTCCCCCACCATGAGAGGACATCACACCATCACCTAGCACGGGCTGTGACTGTGCCTCCCCCACCATGAGAGGACATCACACCGTTACCTAGCACGGGCTGTGACAGTGCCTCCCCCACCATGAGAGGACATCACACCGTTACCTAGCACGGGCTGTGACAGTGCCTCCCCCACCATGAGAGGACATCACACAGATACCTAGCACGGGCTGTGACAGTGCCTCCCCCACCATGAGAGGACATCACACAGATACCTAGCACGGGCTGTGACAGTGCCTCCCCCACCATGAGAGGACATCACACCGTTACCTAGCACGGGCTGTGACAGTGCCTCCCCCACCATGAGAGGACATCACACAGATACCTAGCACGGGCTGTGACAGTGCCTCCCCCACCATGAGAGGACATCACACCGTTACCTAGCACGGGCTGTGACAGTGCCTCCCCCACCATGAGAGGACATCACACCGTTACCTAGCACGGGCTGTGACTGTGCCTCCCCCACCATGAGAGGACATCACACAGATACCTAGCACGGGCTGTGACAGTGCCTCCCCCACCATGAGAGGACATCACACAGATACCTAGCACGGGCTGTGACAGTGCCTCCCCCACCATGAGAGGACATCACACCGTTACCTAGCACGGGCTGTGACAGTACCTCCCCCACCATGAGAGGACACCACACAGATACCTAGCATGGGCGGTGACAGTGCCTCCCCCACCATGAGAGGACATCACACCGTTACCTAGCACGGGCTACATGTTGGGGGGGGGGGGAGGGGAGTAAATACATATTCTGCCCACAGGAGCTGGGATTTCAAACATTTGTCAAATAAATTCAATAGAAGAAAAAGAGAATAATATATTGAACATTTTTAATGCCGCAAATAAATACTGAAATCGGATCGATAGAAATGTTTGAAATTGTTTTTATTCCTTGTTTTAAATTTTTTATTTAGAGGTTAAACCAGGGTCAGGGGTTACATTGAGGTTATGGGTCACTGTAAAGCCAGGGTCAGGTCAGGGTCATGTAGTGTCCGAGGTGACAAGGGGCAGGGATCGATGGTTCGGATGGTAGGTGGAAGGTCAGAGGTCACACAAAATTACGCTGGGGGAAAAGGTCAAGCATGGTCATTAGCGCCAGAGTTATTTTTTTGCTAGGGTCAGGGGTCAGTTGTGGTCAGAGGTCACCTTGGTTAGGAAGTCACTCAAGGTCAGACTAAACCGAAGTTAAACATAGTAAAGGGTCAGGGGTCATACAGGAGCATCATGGTCAGGGGTCATAGGACAACCCAGGGTCTTGTCAGGCTGCATCAGGTCGAACGTCACAAGGGGACAGAGGTTGAATGGCCAGGGTCAGAGGTCATCCGGCGTAGGTCGTCCGGTAGAAATCGGAAGATGCGCCAGCCCTCCGCCTGAGAGAGGTCCCGCGCCCCGCGGGAGAGGTAGAAAGAAATGGAGGGCTGATTCCAATCCAAGACGGAGAACTGGAGGTGTGAACAGCCGAGAGAGAGGCAGGACTGAGGGAGGAGAGGGAGGAGAGGGAGGAGAGGGAGGAGAGGGAGGAGAGGGAGGGAGGAGAGAAAGGAGAGAGAGGAGAGGAGAGAAAGGAGAGAGAGGAGAGGAGAGGGAGGAGAGGGAGGAGAGGGAGGAGAGGGAGGAGAGGGAGGAGAGGGAGGAGAGGGAGGAGAGGGAGGAGAGGGAGGAGAGGGAGGAGAGGGAGGAGAGGGAGGAGAGGGAGGGAGGGAGGAGAGGGAGGAGAGGGAGGAGAGGGAGGAGAGGGAGGAGAGGGAGGAGAGGGAGGAGAGGGAGGAGAGGGAGGAGAGGGAGGAGAGGGAGGAGAGGGAGGAGAGGGAGGAGAGGGAGGAGAGAGAGGAGAGGGAGGAAGGAGAGAGGAGAGAGAGAGGAGAGAAGTAGGAGAGAGGAGAGGGAGGAGAGGGAGGAGAGGGAGGAGAGGGAGGAGAGGGAGGAGGAAGGAGAGAGAGGAGGGAGGAGAGAGAGGAGGGAGGAGAGAGAGGAGGGAGGAGAATGGAGGGAGGAGAGAGAGGAGGGAGGAGAGGGAGGAAAGAGGAGAGGGAGGAGAGAGGAGAGAGAGGGTTGGAGAGGGAGGAGGGAAGAGAGAGAGGAGGAAAGAGAGGGAGGAGGGAAGAGAGGGAGGAGGGAAGAGAGGGAGGAGGGAAGAGAGGGGGAGAGGGTGGAGGGAGAGGAGGGAGGAGAGGGAGGAGAGAGGGAGGAGAGAGGGAGGAGAGAGGGAGGAGAGAGGGAGGAGAGAGGAGAGGGAGGAAGAGGAGAGGGAGGAGGGAGGAGAGGGAGGAGGGAGGAGAGGGAGGAGAGGGAGGAGGGAGGAGAGAGAGGAGGGAGGAGAGAGAGGAGGGAGGAGGGAGAGAGAGAGGAGGGAGGAGAGAGAAGAGGGAGGAGAGAGACGGGTGGAGGGTGAGAGAGAGGGGAAAGAGGAGAAATGGGAGAAAGAGAGAGGAGGGAAAGAGGAGAGAGAGATGAGGGGGAGAGAGAGGGGGGGAGAGAGAGAAGAGGGAGGAGAGGTAGGAGAGGGAGGGAGGAGAGAGAGGAGGGAGAGAGAGGAGAGGGAGGAGAGAGAGGAGGGAGAGAGAGGAGAGGGAGGAGAGGGAGGAGAGAGAGGAGGGAGGAGAGAGGAGAGGGAGAGAGAGAGGGGAGGAAGGAGAGAGAGGGGAGGAAGGAGAGAGAGAAGAGGGAGGAGAGAGGAGAGGGAGGAGAGAGAGGAGGGAGGAGAGGGAGAGAGAGAAGGAGAGGGAGAAGGAGAGAAAGAAGGAGAGGGAGGAGAGAGACGGGTGGAGGGGGAGAGAGAGGGATGGGAAAGAGAGGGGGAGATGAGAGAGGGGGAAAGTGGAAAAGCAGGGAGAAAGAGGGGAGAAAGAGAGGGGAGAGAGGGGAGAAAGAGAGGGGGGAAAGAGGAGAGAGAGGCGAGGGAGAGAGAGGAGGGAGGAGAGAGGAGAGGGAGAGAAGAGGGAGGAAGGAGAGGAAGGAGAGAGACGGGTGGAGGGGGAGAGAGAGGGATGGGAAAGAGGAGAGAGAGACGAGGGAGAGAGAGGAGAGGGAGAGAAGAGGGAGGAAGGAGAGAGACGGGTAGATGGGGAGAGAGAGGGATGGGAAAGAGGAGAGAGAGACGAGGGGGAGAGAGATACTGTATTATTATACATACTTTACAAGACTCCCCCCCCCCCCCCCCCCTCAGGTGCTCACCTCTGCAACAGCTGCTAGGAGCCGGGACCCGATACCTTTGCCTGACAAAGACAAAAGGAGTGCAGTGTATACCTGTGTGTATATGTACAGAGCAGTGTATACCTGTGTGTATACGTACAGAGCAGTGTATACCTGTGTGTATATGTACAGAGCAGTGTATACCTGTGTGTATATGTACAGAGCAGTGTATACCTGTGTGTATATGTACAGAGCAGTGTATACCTGTGTGTATACGTACAGAGCAGTGTATACCTGTGTGTATATGTACAGAGCAGTGTATACCTGTGTGTATATGTACAGAGCAGTGTATATCTGTGTGTATATATACAGAGCAGTGTATACCTGTGTATATGCGCAGAGCAGTGTCTACCTGTGTGTATATGTACAGAGCAGTGTATACCTGTGTGTATACGTACAGAGCAGTGTATACCTGTGTGTATATGTACAGAGCAGTGTATACCTGTGTGTATATGTACAGAGCAGTGTATATCTGTGTGTATATGTACAGAGCAGTGTATACCTGTGTATATGCGCAGAGCAGTGTATACCTGTGTGTATATGTACAGAGCAGTGTATACCTGTGTGTATATGTACAGAGCAGTGTATACCTGTGTGTATATGTACCGAGCAGTGTATACCTGTGTGTATATGTACAGAGCAGTGTATACCTGTGTGTATATGTACCGAGCAGTGTATACCTGTGTGTATATGTACAGAGCAGTGTATACCTGTGTGTATATGTACAGAGCAGTGTATACCTGTGTGTATATGTACAGAGCAGTGTATACCTGTGTGTATATGTACAGAGCAGTGTATACCTGTGTGTATATGTACAGAGCAGTGTATACCTGTGTGTATATGTACAGAGCAGTGTATACCTGTGTGTATATGTACAGAGCAGTGTATACCTGTGTGTATATGTACAGAGCAGTGTATACCTGTGTGTATATGTACAGAGCAGTGTATACCTGTGTGTATATGTACAGAGCAGTGTATACCTGTGTGTATATGTACAGAGCAGTGTATACCTGTGTGTATATGTACAGTGCAGTGTAGACCTGTGTGTATATGTACAGAGCAGTGTATACCTGTGTGTATATGTACAGAGCAGTGTATACCTGTGTGTATATGTACAGTGCAGTGTATACCTGTGTGTATATGTACAGAGCAGTGTATACCTGTGTGTATATGTGCAGAGCAGTGTATACCTGTGTGTATATGTGCAGAGCAGTGTATACCTGTGTGTATATGCACAGAGCAGTGTATACCTGTGTGTATATGCACAGAGCAGTGTATACCTGTGTGTATATGCACAGAGCAGTGTATACCTGTGTGTATATGTACAGAGCAGTGTATACCTGTGTGTATATGTACAGAGCAGTATATATCTGTGTGAATATTGTATTATGTGTGTGTGTGTGTGTTTGTCGTACACCGTGTGTGTGTGAATCTATCTCTATATATTTATATCTGTGTGTATACTGTATTGTATGTCTTTATTTATATAGCGCCAAAAGTGTACTCAGCGCTTCACAAAGAATACAGTACAAGGAATTATAATAATACAATAAGTGCAGCAAAATCAGACAATAGGAAAGGAAATCCCTGCCCCAAAGAGCTTACACTCTAAGAGGTTTAATGGGGAACTTACAGAGACAGCAGGTGAGGGAATAAGTGCTGTAGATGGCAGTGCTTGGCCACAATGGGTGGTACGAGTGATTATGAGTGTGGGACAGTAACCATGAGTGCAGGCTGTTGGGGTGCTTGATTTGTGGGGTGAGATTTAAGGTTAGTCAGTATTAAATCAGAAGGTTAACACCATTTGCACGAGAAGAGGTGGCAGGGAGGCATGGGTGAGAGGAGGTGGCAGGGAGGCGTGGGTGAGAGGAGGTGGCAGGGAGGCATGGGTGAGAGGAGGTGGCAGGGAGGCGTGGGTGAGAGGAGGTGGCAGGGAGGCGTGGGTGAGAGGAGGTGGCAGGGAGGCGTGGGTGAGAGGAGGTGGCAGGGAGGCGTGGGTGAGAGGAGGTGGCAGGGAGGCGTGGGTGAGAGGAGGTGGCAGGGAGGCGTGGGTGAGAGGAGGTGGCAGGGAGGCGTGGGTGGGAAGAGATGGCAGGGAGGCGTGGGTGAGAAGAGATGGCAGGGAGGCGTGGGTGAGAGGAGATGGCAGGGAGGCGTGGGTGAGAGGAGATGGCAGGGAGGCGTGGGTGAGAAGAGGTGGCAGGGAGGCGTGGGTGAGAGGAGGTGGCAGGGAGGCGTGGGTGAGAGGAGGTGGCAGGGAGGCGTGGGTGAGAGGAGGTGGCAGGGAGGCGTGGGTGAGAGGAGGTGGCAGGGAGGCGTGGGTGAGAGGAGGTGGCAGGGAGGCGTGGGTGAGAGGAAGTGGCAGGGAGGCGTGGGTGAGAGGAGGTGGCAGGGAGGCATGGGTGAGAGGAGGTGGCAGGGAGGCGTGGGTGAGAGGAGGTGGCAGGGAGGCATGGGTGAGAGGAGGTGGCAGGGAGGCGTGGGTGAGAGGAGGTGGCAGGGAGGCGTGGGTGAGAGGAGGTGGCAGGGAGGCGTGGGTGAGAAGAGATGGCAGGGAGGCGTGGGTGAGAGGAGATGGCAGGGAGGCGTGGGTGAGAGGAGATGGCAGGGAGGCGTGGGTGAGAAGAGGTGGCAGGGAGGCGTGGGTGAGAGGAGGTGGCAGGGAGGCGTGGGTGAGAGGAGGTGGCAGGGAGGCGTGGGTGAGAGGAGGTGGCAGGGAGGCGTGGGTGAGAGGAGGTGGCAGGGAGGCATGGGTGAGAGGAGGTGGCAGGGAGGCGTGGGTGAGAGGAGGTGGCAGGGAGGCGTGGGTGAGAGGAGAAGGCAGGGAGGCATGGGTGAGAGGAGGTGGCAGGGAGGCGTGGGTGAGAGGAGGTGGCAGGGAGGCGTGGGTGAGAGGAGGTGGCAGGGAGGCGTGGGTGAGAAGAGGTGGCAGGGAGGCGTGGGTGAGAGGAGGTGGCAGGGAGGCGTGGGTGAGAGGAGGTGGCAGGGAGGCGTGGGTGAGAGGAGATGGCAGGGAGACATGAGTGAGATCAGCTGTGTGTATGTCTGACTTCAGGCTTAGGGGAGATCCCCAGCAGCAGAAAGGAGTAGATAGAGGGTGTGAATAGAGGATTTGTGTGGGTGCTTTTATTGAGGGGTATAGAAGTTGTTGGGGGAGGGGTGTATAAATAATGGTGCAGTGGGGAAGTTGGAGAGAACAGAGACATTCACCAAGGAGTGAGGAAACCGTAAACAAAAAAAGCCGTAGGGTGGGCATAGTGAGATGCAGGAGGAGAGGGCACAGTGAGATGCAGGAGGAGAGGGCATAGTGAGATGCAGGAGGAGAGGGCATAGTGAGATGCAGGAGGAGAGGGCATAGTGAGATGCAGGAGGAGAGGACATAGTGAGATGCAGGAGGAGAGGGCATAGTGAGATACAGGAGGAGAGGGCACAGCGAGATGCAGGAGGAGAGGACATAGTGAGATGCAGGAGGAGAAGACATAGTGAGATGCAGGAGGAGAGGACATAGTGAGATACAGGAGGAGAGGACATAGTGAGATGCAGGAGGAGAGGACATAGTGAGATACAGGAGGAGAGGGCACAGTGAAATGCAGGAGGGAGGGCACAGGAGGAGAGGGCATAGTGAGATGCAGGAGGAGAGGGCATAGTGAGATGCAGGAGAGGACATAGTGAGATGCAGGAGGAGAGGACATAGTGAGATGCAGGAGGAGAGGACATAGTGAGATGCAGGAGGAGAGGACATAGTGAGATGCAGAGGAGGAGAGGGCATAGTAAGATGCAGGAGGAGAGGGCATAGCGAGATGCAGGAGGAGAGGGCATAGTGAGATGCGGGAGGAGAGGACATAGTGAGATGCAGGAGGAGAGGACATAGAGAGATGCAGGAGGAGAGGGCATAGTGAGATACAGGAGGAGAGGGCACAGCGAGATGCAGGAGGAGAGGACATAGTGAGATGCAGGAGGAGAAGACATAGTGAGATGCAGGAGGAGAGAGCATAGCGAGATGCAGGAGGAGAGGGCATAGTGAGATGCAGGAGGAGAGGGCATAGTGAGATGCAGGAGGAGAGGACATAGTGAGATACAGGAGGAGAGGGCATAGTGAGATGCAGGAGGAGAGGGCATAGTGAGATGCAGGAGGAGAGGACATAGTGAGATGTAGGAGGGAGGGCATAGTGAGACGGTGGAGGAGAGGACATAGTGTGATGCAGGAGGAGAGGGCATAGTGAGATGCAGGAGGAGAGGACATAGTGAGATACAGGAGGAGAGGACATAGTGAGATGCAGGAGGAGAGGGAATAGTGAGATGCAGGAGGAGAGGACATAGTGAGATGCAGGAGGAGAGGACATAGTGAGATGCAAGAGGAGATGGCATAGTGAGATGCAGGAGGAGAGGACATAGTGAGCTGCAGGAGGAGAGGACATAGTGAGATTCAGGAGGAGAGGACATAGTGAGATGCAGGAGGAGAGGGCATAGTGAGATGCAGGAGGAAAGGACATAGTGAGATGCAGGAGGAGAGGACATAGTGAGATGCAGGAGGAGAGGGCATAGTGAGATGCAGGAGGAGAGGGCATAGTGAGATGCAGGAGGAGAGGGCACAGTGAGATGCAGGAGGAGAGGACATAGTGAGATGCAGGAGGATAGATTCCCAGGTACTGGGGGGTAGGAAGAGTACAAAGAATCACAGCTTTTGGAAAGTAAAGTTCTCCCAGCTGCAGAGTTGTTGTTGTGCAGAGTCCCGATCTTCCTCCAATCTTCACCTCCAATTTCAACTCCAAAATGAACTCTGCCAGACACTTTCCATGCGACACTACGATGGGACTCACAGCCAATATAGTCTGTCTAAAATACTGTGATCACATGCATTTGACTAACAATTAAGGGAGGGGTTTGCCTAATCAACTCACAGAAACATACCCCAATAGTTAACTAAATTTTAAGTTCTCTTGCACTTGATGGTAGGAGAATTCAGCTCACAGACACATACCTGTTTGAAGAAGTAAATCAGGATGTTAGTCCAGATATTCAGCGTGCGTCCATGATTAAAGATATAGAAAGAAAACATCCAGAGATGATAACTCCAAAATGATATATATGCCCAGGGCAGCATGTACCTGTGTGTATACGCGCCGGACTGTGTATATTAATACCTCGGTACTCTGGCATGATATATAAATCCTCCAGGTATAAGGACCTCCCTTTCCAGGTGCTGTATGTAAGGTAGGACAGCGCGTACCCCACCAACGCGGGACCTGAAACACACATTCACAGAGGGGACTCTCCCACTTCAGAGGTTAGCATCTCATCCCCTCCTCCCCAGGCTCTACCGTGTCTCACCTGTGTCTCCTCTGTCACCGCCCCCGAGCTCGGCCACCAGGCAACGGAAGACGGGGGACTCCCCAAAACCGTCCCGCATGAGACCTGGGGGTTATATATATTTTTATATATATATATATACATACACACACACACACACACACACTCTCTCTCACTCTCTCACACTCACTCCCACACACTCACTCACATACAGTACACTCACTGACACACACCACAGATTTGTCCTACAAATTATATTTAAGGCAGTGTTTTCCAGAACTTTCTGCGGATAGAAAATCTGTTCCTGCCAGTGTTTTATCCTATACCCGAGGTCCACACGGACTTCCAGCGTCCTCCCGGGTGGCCAATCGCATCGGGGTGGGGGGGGACTCTATTTTACCACCTCTATCCATCGTCCTGGGTCCGTATTTGCAGACGATTGTCGTGGGAATGACATCCTATTTGAAGGACACATCGGAGCTTCAGCTCAAGGTCGGACAAGGTGACATACTATGCCCGGTAGAGGGAAGTCATTTCTAAACCTCCTTACCTAGGGTGGCCACATTTGCCCGGTGACAAAACTCGCGCATGCGCATTCACGAGCGCCGACCGTGCACACACGATGGGCACTTGCTGTCCGCGCATGCACGATTCGGAGCTTGCCGGGTCGCACATGTGCTTTTATGCAGCTGACAAACGCCGATGGCGCGTGAGCGGCCAGCGCAGAGAAAAACCTGGACGGCGGCCTGAAAAGTCAGGACAAAACGGCTAAAACCGGGGCGCCGGGTCACCCTATCAATACCACATGAGGAGCAGGGGGACAGGACCTGCGGGACATCAAAGGACGGTGGGATTAAAACAATTCTGGATTGACACACTGTGTGCTCATTTGCATGTCCTTTTCCCAGAATCCCTGGCTGCAGTGGGAGCGCTGTACGCTAAGAGGTAATGGGGAGGGGCGGGGCTGCAGACCTGCCGGAAACGTGGGAAAGTGCGCGCGCGTGATATGTTTATTTGCTGGACACGGCATGGAGGGATTTCGTCACTTTTTTTCCACTCACCATAACTTATTTAAGGTGCGGTGGAAACCTATCCCAGTTTCACATTACAAAGCCAGTGTAACCAGCCTCGCCAAAGGTCACAACTGCTGCCTGTGAGCAGGTTGCTGGCTCTGCGCTTTAACCCAGGCTGTGCTGAAAAGTTGTGTGACATGATAGGCAGATGTTTATAGGGGGGGGGGTCAATGTCAAAACGGATTTGAAGCAAAAAGGTGACACTGTGTGTGCTCATATGCATGCCATTACCCAGAATCCCCGGCTGCAGCGGAAGCACGGTATGCTAAGAGATAATGGGGAGTGGCAGGGTTGCAGACCTAACTGAGACGTGTGCTCACGAGTGGGGTCTTCCCTTGCTGATTGGTAGACAAACTTTCACGTTGACCAAAAACTATCTCCACTTTGATTGGCCAGTTCTTCTGCACGGACAAGGTACGGACATGGGGTCCTAACATGGCCCCGTCGTCCGCAAACATGTTCATGGGTTTATTCGAGCGCTCACACGTTTACGTGCATCCCTTACACTGGCGCCATGTTATCACGTGGCTCCGATATATAGACGATGTTTTTATGGTATGGCGGCAGGGGGGGGGGGCCACGAGAGGAATGGAGTGACGGTATTAACATGCTCCGTTCGTGTCACAGAACGATTGCTGCGGACACACTGGTGGCTGTGATCCACTTTTGGGATGTAATAGTGTGAAAGAGAGGGTGGGATAGGTACGGATATCTATACGAAGGAGACGAAACGCAATTCCTTATCAATCGCTTCTAGCTTTCATCCCAGCAATCTAAAAGAATCTCTTTCGTGTCGCCAGGGTCTGCGCGTCCGTAGAATTGTAGAGTAGGGGGTGCGCAAAGTTTCTTGCATGCGCCCCCGCCTCCTCTCCGGCTCGTGCCCCCTCCACCCCCCTCCCCCCCTGCACGGCTCCGGAGTCAACTGACGTTGCGGGGTCATGTCACGTCGCCATGACCCCGCAACGTCATTTGACGCCCGATTGCCGTGGAGACGCGTCGCTGGAAGGCCAGTTAAGTAACGTTACAGATGCCTCACGCGACACCCGGCATTTATTTAAATGCTTTCAGAGAAGCGCGGGGCCTCCGTATCAGCTGCGCCCCACCCCAGAAAATCTCGCGCGCGCCCCTGTTGTAGAGGATAAAGCATTGGTCAGAATGCGGAGTATGTCCAAAAATATATATATACACAACGGGGATATCAACAGGATAAATTAGAGGTATTAACAAATAGAGCTTTATCTGAAGAAAGAGATCGGTTTTATTGAGGTCACGGAAAAAGACAACAGAATTCCCTGAGTATCGACTTACTCGTTGCAATCGAACCATTAATGTAAAACGCGCTTCGCAGCAGTAATACACGAGACATAATATAAATCACAAATGTAGCACCTATCCCCCCTGCCACGGAAGATCCGGCCACTACATGGGTAGTGTCCCCGGTGCTGTCGCTCACCTGCTGGTTCAGGAGATCCGAGCGGCTCCGCAGGTGTAGTTTGGGAGCAGCAGCAGGGCAGGCTTTCTCGTGGTTCTTACTGGGCAGTGCCTCCATCCCATGAGGATTCCACAGGGAATACTACTTCCCAATAATCACACACCATAGTGGGTCCAACGGCAGTTACTTTTGTACAACAGCATGATCATCCTCCAGCCCTGGAGCAGACCCCACGGGGCTTGAGGCCCCCAGAGCCCCTCCCAATCTGCTTAACCCTCTGGTAGGGAAAAGGGTATCACGCTGTCCCATAATCACCCACTTCAATTTGGTGGAGTGTCAGCTTTTATACCCGGGGGGAAGGGCTTGTAACCCTGCCCCATAACAGGGCAGGTCTAGGTACTGACAGGCATCACACCATATACATGTGACCCAGTCAGTACCCTCCCCAGGTATGACACTCCAAATGCCGGTTTAGGCCTGCCCCTGGATATGGCAACATAGTACCCATACAGGCTGCAGCTGCAGGCTAGGCCCTGCGCAGGAGTTTAACCCCAACACTGCCTGTTCCTATCAGCACTTATAGTGTTGAGGCCAGTGGAAGGCTATAGCCAGGGGCACTTGGCTACATAAATAACACATAATGTGAAGAAGTGATTCAGACAAAAGTAACATTTAGGAAAAGGAGTCCCTGCCCCGAAGAGCTTACAATCTAATTGGTACGTAGGAGGGACGTACAGAGACAGCAGGAGGGCGTTCTGGTAAGTGCGTCTGCAGGGGGCCGAGCTTTATGTAAGAGGTGTAAAGTATCAGCCGCGGAGATACTCAGTGATGACGGAATAGCGGGGGAAGCTTGAAGTTCCTCCTGATGTCGTACAGAGGGTTGAATGATATTAAGGGTAAGATCGCACAGATGGATTTGATATCTGATGAGAAGGAATAATTATGGTTTACGTAAACCGGTGGGATTGTACTGGTGTGGACACTGCGGTCACAGCAATGAGGCCACTGAAGGAAAGACGTTCTCCCTGCCCTCCACCCTCCCCCCAGTGGGAAACCATGTACTATCAAACATTTCCTCAATTATCAATCTGATAATAACAAATGTGGAACAGTTCCCCGCATTCAGTAAGAACAATATGGTCTAGAGATAAGCAAAACTGAGTTTAATGTGAAAGCACATTCTGTAATAGACTATGCACACACAGCCACTGATGAGTTCTTAAAACTCTGTGATACCCATGCTCCACTACGCAGAATAAGGGTACGGGGTGCACACCTTCCATGGGTTACACCTGACCTTATATCGCTCTACCAGTACAAAATAACTGGCACTACCAAGGATCTCAATCACTACAGATGCATGCGGAACATGTGCACAAGGCAAACAAGGCACGCAAAAGCACAATATTACTCTGATAATCTCCTCCAGAATACATCAAACCCAGCTAACTTCTGGACAATATATTCTAGCCTCCTAACCATCAACAACCAAGTAATATAACTAAGGGGGATATTACTCTGATAATCTCCACCAGAACACATCAAACCCAGCTAACTTCTGGAAGTTTATCAACAACATATTCCAGCCTTCTAACCATCAACCCCCAAGTAATATCACCAACGGCGATATTACTCTGACAAACCCCACCGACATTGCAAATGCATTCAATGATTACTTTGTGGGGTGTGCTACTAACTTATTAGCGAAACGCAACCCAAACCCGAAACCTGAATCTCATCCTGGGAGTACCCCTATAGTCCCACCCCCTCCCAACACTGCCCACAATTTTCAATTTGGCCCAGTATCCGAAGAGGAGATTACACAAGCGCTTCTCAAACTAAAACTAAGCAGCCAATGTGGACCTGACTTACTACAATCTAGGTTCCTACGACTTGGTGCCCCCAGCCATTGCCAAACCAATTGCGTCCATAGTCAACTCTATCCTGTCTGCAGGCCATATCCCTAAGACCTGGAAAACTGCCAGAGTTGTCCCAATCTTCAAAAGTGGGGACAAAAACACTGTCTCAAACTACAGGCCAATCTCCCTTCTCCCAATTCTATCCAAAGTCATGGAAAAATGTGTCCTCTCCCAATTAAGCGATTTCTACACCAAGACAAATTTCCCTAGCCAATTCCAATCTGGCTTCCGCCCCAAACACCCCACCATAACTACCCTGCTAAAAGTTTGCAATGAAATCCAGTGTGGAATGGAACGGGGACAACTCACTGGTGCAGTATTCCTAGATTTTGCAAAGGCTTTTGACCCAGTTGATCATGTTATCCTGCTTAACAAACTCCAGAGCTCTGGAATAGGGGCGCATGCTTTAAACTGGTTTCAGTCCTACCTATCAGGAAGATCCCAACATGTGTCCATCTCAGGCTCTAACACAAAACCCCTGGATATCACCTGTGGTGTCCCGCAAGGCTCTGTTCTGGGGCCCCTACTCTTCTCAGTGTTCATCAATGATCTTCCCACAGCTTGTAAGGAAGCCTCAATACACATGTATGCAGATGACACAATCCTATATGCACACAGCCATAGCCTCTCCGACCTTCAGCACTTACTTCAGTCTGACTTTTTGGATTTCCCAAAACAAACTGTTTTTAAGCACTGACAAGACAGTAACAATGGTATTTGGGACCAAGACTAAATTTTTAAAGCTTCCAGCGACTGAGCTCCAGATTAGAACCAGCGCTAACACCACCCTAACCCCTGTCACTAGTTTTAAATACCTGGGCTTATGGTTTGACTCCCACTTAACATTCGGGATGCACATTGATACCCTGACAACCAAGACCTATGCCAAACTAGGGGTACTTTACAGGAACAAATCCTCCCTAAGTCTCCTGGTCAGAAAGCGTATCGCACAGCAGATGCTAATGCCAATTATTGACTATGGAGACATAGTATATGGCTCGGCTCCTCAAACCCACCTTAGCAAACTTGACACCATCTACAATTCAGTTTGTCGTTTTGTTCTCCAATGCAACTACAACACACATCACTGCGAAATGCTCAAAGAACTAGATTGGTCATCACTAGAGTCTAGGTGCAAAGTTCATCTTTCCTGTCTTGCCTTTAAATTCTTCATGGACAAGCTACCCAGCTACCTGAACAAGCTCCTCACCCCTACCACATGCAGCACCTATCACCTGAGATCAGACTCCAAAAGACTGTTCATGGTCCCAAGGCTCAACAAAGTATCCGGCCGCTCCTCCTTCTCTTACTGTGCACCCAAAAACTGGAACAACCTACCGGAGACCCTCATATCGACCACCAGTCTACGTTCTTTCAAATCTAAGGCTGTCTCACATTTTAATCTGGTCTGTAACTGTTACATACGCCTATAATATATATTACCTGTAACTGTTACATACGCCCATAATATATATTATCTGTCACTGTTACATACACCTATAATATATATTATCTGTAACTGTTACAAACGCTCATAATATATATTACCTGTAACTGTTACATACGCCTATAATATATATTATCTCTAACTGTGCATGCAATGTATTGTATATAATGTATACCCTGCTCATTTATGTAACTGTACTTGTAACCATGTATTATTTGTCTTAACTCTGTGCCCAGGACATACTTGGAAACGAGAGGTAACTCTCAATGTATTACTTCCTGGTAACATATATTTTAAATAAATAAATAAATAATACTCTCAAACATGAAGCAATATCTACAGGTGATACGGGACACCAATGAAGAAATATAACCGGAGGACATGGGGCGAGGGAAGGAGAGGGGGGTGGGGGGCGGGGGGAAACAACAAGGGCAATGGAATCCGGGGAAAAGAGGGGGTGCAACGTTTCAGGGTGTGAACCCCTTCTTCAGGCCCGTTCCCAATGATCTGGGGGGGATCAATGGTACTTCCCTCACCCTGAACTAAAGCCTCCTAAACACAATGGGATGGGGGTGCTGGGGCCACCCCTGCTGCCCGTAGGAATAAGCCCCAGCACACCTATGTAGCCAGACTAAATACTGGACAGAATAATGCAACCACATATAATAATATATCCGGACAGTGAGGTCCCGTTAGCAGCTGTGATGAACACAATGTAACTGCGTACAACGGTGCATGTGAGTGCCCAGCGCCGGCTCACACACAGAGAGGAGGCATCGCTCAGAACAAGCCGACACTCTCAGGCGGAACAGCAGCAAGGTTCCGGTCTGGCACCGGCTCAAAGCAAGAGCTGCCGGTCTATCTCCCGATGGGATCCTGGCTTGCCGCCTGCTGCAGGCGGCGGAGCGCACGTTTCCGTGACTCGCATGTGGCCGCGTTTTAACCCTCTCCGCGTCACCGGCGGGGGGAGGGGTGGTCGTGGTTTCAAGCCAGTCCCGTCTCCATACTCCGGCTGTGTTTTAGCCGGAAGACGTCACTTTAGGGGCGTGGCTTCACGAACTGGCGATTGGTTGGACGCGCGATCGTCCTCGTGACGTCACGGGACACCCGGGAGGGGTGCGCACCCATTGGCTGGCCGCCAGCGTTGTTGACATGCTCGGTAGTCCGTCGCGATGGTGACGGTATAATATCTTTTTCTCACAAGCTCACGTGGGGACATTGTGAAGATATGTTTGTTACCATTAGCGATTTATTTTTGTAGATTTTTTTTATTTATAAAAATGTTTGACCAGGAAGTAATACGTTGAGAGTTACCGCTCGCTTCCTAGTATGTCCTGGGCACAGAGTTATAACGTGTTCTGAAGTTGCATGTATGTCCCGTGTTCCCTTCCCCCTATCCCTTGTCATCACGTGTCCTTTAGCCTGTTTGTAAGTTTGTTACGGGGTTTGGCACGCAGCCGCGCGATCCTCGATAGCCCCTCCCCTTTGTGGGTGTGGCTTACTGAGGAACCAATGGGATACAAGTTCCTAAGAGGAGGGGTCGATGTGACCTGGTCGCCTTTGTCACGGGGGCAGTTGGGGGGGGTAGGTGCTTATCCTTGCCAGACTGGGAGACGGGCTGGTAAAGCCCGGGGCGGGTGGGGGTGTAAGGGAGTGGCGAGTGGGCGGGGTCATTTAAACGTGACTTCCGGGAGCCCACTTGCGACAATGACCGGGTCGCGTTAGCCCGGCCGTAAGGTCAGCGGTTCAAGGACCGTCTGACCTCCACCCCTTTTAAAGGAGCATTCTGGCGGGGATTGGCGCTTACTCGGTTATTTCATGGAAGATAACAAAGCCGCTGGCCTTCCATACCTCCAGATCCGGTCTGCGTCGCTATTGGTACGCGTTTATATGTGGGTGCTGGGCAGCTGGGGGAGGGGAGCTCCCTCGCAGCTTCCCTGGTCACGTATGTAGGTCCGGTACATAGGGCTGACCAGCGGTCGGAGGGGGGGGGGATGAAACGGTCAGTGGATTTATGGTGTCAATTTGTAGCGAGATCCAGCAAGTCGGTGATCGCCCCCTGGTGTAGAGAGCAAGGAGTGAACTCGGTGATCGCCCCCTGGTGTAGAGAGCAGGGAGTGAACTCGGTGATCGCCCCCTGGTGTAGAGTGCAAGGAGTGAACTCGGTGATCGCCCCCTGGTGTAGAGAGCAAGGAGTGAACTCGGTGATCGCCCCCTGGTGTAGAGAGCAAGGAGTGAACTCGGTGATCGCCCCCTGTGTAGAGAGCAAGGAGTGAACTCGGTGATCGCCCCCTGGTGTAGAGAGCAGGGAGTGAACTCGTGATCGCCCCCTGGTGCAGAGAGCAAGGAGTGAACTCGCGATCGCCCCCTGGTGCAGAGAGCAAGGAGTGAACTCTGTGATCGCCCCCTGGTGTAGAGAGCAAGGAGTGAACTCGGTGATCGCCCCCTGGTGTAGAGAGCAGGGAGTGAACATACAACTAGTGTCTACGATGTGTCAGCGAAGAAGTATGGAATGAATGCAGTGCGTGCACTCTAATACATAGGTTGCACCCACCGTTGCGCTGGTCCTGGGGAGCTCCTGAAGTCCCAATGTGACCCAGTGAAGAAGAAGAATCAGGCATGCGGTCTTCATCGTCAGTGAAAGGGGTTTATCGTGCCGAGAAATCCAACGTTTCGACAGTAATACTGCCTTTCTCAAGGTGTAGGCTTGTAGGCTTGTAGGCTTGTAGGCTTGTAAGCTTGTAGGCTTGTAGGCTTGTAGCTTGTAGCTTGTAGGCTTGTAAGCTTGTAGGCTTGTAGGCTTGTAGCTTGTAGCTTGTAGCTTGTAGGCTTGTAGGCTTGTAGCTTGTAGGCTTGTAGGCTTGTAGGCTTGTAGCTTGTAGCTTGTAGCTTGTAGGCTTGTAGGCTTGTAGGCTTGTAGCTTGTAGGCTTGTAGGCTTGTAGGCTTGTAGGCTTGTAGGCTTGTAGGCTTGTAGGCTTGTAGCTTGTAGCTTGTAGGCTTGTAGGCTTGTAGCTTGTAGCCTTGTAGGCTTGTAGGCTTGTAGCTTGTAGCTTGTAGGCTTGTAGGCTTGTAGCTTGTAGCTTGTAGCTTGTAGGCTTGTAGGCTTGTAGGCTTGTAGGCTTGTAGGCTTGTAGGCTTGTAGGCTTGTAGGCTTGTAGCTTGTAGCTTGTAGGCTTGTAGCTTGTAGGCTTGTAGGCTTGTAGGCTTGTAGCTTGTAGCTTGTAGCTTGTAGCTTGTAGCTTGTAGGCTTGTAGCTTGTAGGCTTGTAGGCTTGTAGGCTTGTAGCTTGTAGGCTTGTAGGCTTGTAGGCTTGTAGCTTGTAGCTTGTAGGCTTGTAGCTTGTAGGCTTGTAGGCTTGTAGGCTTGTAGGCTTGTAGCTTGTAGCTTGTAGCTTGTAGGCTTGTAGCTTGTAGGCTTGTAGGCTTGTAGCTTGTAGCTTGTAGCTTGTAGGCTTGTAGCTTGTAGCTTGTAGCTTGTAGGCTTGTAGGCTTGTAGCTTGTAGGCTTGTAGGCTTGTAGCTTGTAGGCTTGTAGGCTTGTAGGCTTGTAGCTTGTAGGCTTGTAGCTTGTAGGCTTGTAGGCTTGTAGGCTTGTAGCTTGTAGCTTGTAGCTTGTAGGCTTGTAGGCTTGTAGGCTTGTAGGCTTGTAGGCTTGTAGGCTTGTAGGCTTGTAGGCTTGTAGCTTGTAGGCTTGTAGGCTTGTAGGCTTGTAGGCTTGTAGCTTGTAGCTTGTAGCTTGTAGGCTTGTAGGCTTGTAGCTTGTAGCTTGTAGCTTGTAGGCTTGTAGCTTGTAGGCTTGTAGCTTGTAGCTTGTAGCTTGTAGCTTGTAGGCTTGTAGGCTTGTAGCTTGTAGGCTTGTAGCTTGTAGGCTTGTAGGCTTGTAGCTTGTAGGCTTGTAGGCTTGTAGGCTTGTAGCTTGTAGGCTTGTAGGCTTGTAGGCTTGTAGGCTTGTAGGCTTGTAGCTTGTAGCTTGTAGCTTGTAGGCTTGTAGGCTTGTAGCTTGTAGCTTGTAGGCTTGTAGGCTTGTAGGCTTGTAGGCTTGTAGGCTTGTAGCTTGTAGCTTGTAGGCTTGTAGGCTTGTAGGCTTGTAGGCTTGTAGCTTGTAGCTTGTAGGCTTGTAGGCTTGTAGGCTTGTAGGCTTGTAGCTTGTAGCTTGTAGGCTTGTAGGCTTGTAGCTTGTAGGCTTGTAGCTTGTAGGCTACCCCTTGAGAAAGACAGTATTCCTGTCGAAACGTTGGATTCCTCGGCACGATAAACCCCTTTCACTGATGGTTAAAGACCGTGCGACTGATTCTTCTTCTTCTTCACCGGAGAAGTAACCAACTTCAGCTGCGGAAAAACTAATTCGTCTGCAATAAATAAAAATACAAACGAAGCTGCTTATGTATCAACAAAGGCCGTTCGGTCACCTGCCGTGTACCGTGCCCCCCCCCCCCCCCCCCCCGTGTGTATGGCAAAGCTGGCTGACTGGTGAGTTATCGGGGTAAGTCAGGGACCGCAGAGAAAAGCTTAGTGGGGGGAGGGAGGGGGGGGATCTTTGGTAATTCAGTGTAGTAGATAAACACTTTTACGGGTTATTCAGTGTATCTGATGTTATCTACTGAAATAGTCAGCTGGGTATTTATAAAAAAAGGTCACGAAGTGTCTGCTTCATATTAAGTGTCTCAATATCTGGTGAGTGGGGATAGTAAAGGTCCCTAGTAATGCATCGGGGGGGGGGGGGGGGGCTAATAAAGGGTCCCGTCCTCGGAATGACCAATGGTGGTCTGAGTTAACACCCCCCCCCCCCCCTTCTCCTGTGTGTGTCTTGGTGCCGGTAATCGGGCAGATGGCAGTCAGCCGCGCGCGCACTGGTCGTTATGAGAATCGAGACGTAGGAAATCAGTGATCCTGCTTGTGGGGGCCACGATGGGGGGGGGGGGCCCAGCTCGGAGATAACCGCTTAGGGTACTTAGCGAATGGACTCCCTCCTCTCTTACGTGCGGCGTGGCAGCAGGAACTGGCTAAATGGCCGGTGTGCCACCTACAATTACCCACAGGCGCATTATTAGTTCTGAGAGTCTGGGTGTAGGGGGTCTCTGTTCATACTGTGGGGTGGGGGGGGGGGCGTAATGAGGTCCCATCTCCGAGATAGTGGATCGCCGCTTAGAGTACTTGGCGAATTAATACTATCCCCACGTATGTCGGTATCACTGGCCGGCTCGATGAACCGCGAACCGCATAGCGTCTGTGGCTGACGCACTACTTATTATTGCGCCAGTTGTCCGCATGCGAGAGGCACGGAAATACTCTTGGCGCGTTGCGGTTTAAAATGGCAGACTTGCCGTTAGTACAGCGAGTCATCGGAAATGCATTCAGCGTTAGCGACGGCCCATCCAATGTGTGATGTCCGGAGGCCCGGTCCATCTCAGACCATCGTCTCCAGTTCCAGCCTCGTAAGCTGGCCAGTGACAATGAGTGGAAGCCATTTGTACTCGCGTCGCGAAAGTGTTGGGTCGTGACGTCACCATCAACGTACCTCCGACACGCATTTTACGTCAGAACGCTTCCTCAGCGGTCCCCTGGACCTTCTTTCCCTACTTCATGGGACTAATGGAGGACGGCAGGCTAAGGAATATTAAGGTACTGGCTTTGGCCATTACATTGTCCGAGATTATGTCATGAATTGACCTGGTCATTGCCATATCTGTGAGTACTTGTCAGGAATATCCTGACAGTTTAGGAGTTCTCCCTTTCTGCTCCTCTGCCTGTCTGCCGGGTGTGCTGCTGTTTCTGCCTGCTCTGTGGTTTCCCTCTGCCTGTCTGCCGGGTGTGCTGCTGTCTCTGCCTGCTCTGGGGTTTCCCTCTGCCGGCCTGCCGGGTGTGCCGCTGTTTCTGCCTGCTCTGGGGTTTTCCTCTGCCTGTCTGCCGGGTGTGCTGCTGTTTCTGCCTGCTCTGGGGTTTCCCTCTGCCTGTCTGCCGGGTGTGCTGCTGTTTCTGCCTGCTCTGGGGTGTTCCTCTGCCTGTCTGCCGGGTGTGCCGCTGTCTCTGCCTGCTCTGGGGTTTCTCTCCTCTGCCTGTCTGCCGGGTGTGCCGCTGTTTCTGCCTGCTCTGGGGTTTTCCTCTGCCTGTCTGCCGGGTGTGCTGCTGTCTCTGCCTGCTCTGGGGTTTCTCTCCTCTGCCTGTCTGCCGGGTGTGCCGCTGTTTCTGCCTGCTCTGGGGTTTCCCTCTGCCTGTCTGCCGGGTGTGCTGCTGTTTCTGCCTGCTCTGGGGTTTCCCTCTGCCTGTCTGCCGGGTGTGCTGCTGTTTCTGCCTGCTCCGGGGTTTCCTCTGCCTGTCTGCCGGGTGTGCTGCTGTCTCTGCCTGCTCCGGGGTTTCCCTCTTCCTGTCTGCCGGGTGTGCCGCTGTTTCTGCCTGCTCCGGGGTGTTCCTCTGCCTGTCTGCCGGGTGTGCCGCTGTTTCTGCCTGCTCTGGGGTTTCCCTCTGCCTGTCTGCCGGGTGTGCCGCTGTTTCTGCCTGCTCTGGGGTTTTCCTCTGCCTGTCTGCCGGGTGTGCCGCTGTTTCTGCCTGCTCTGGGGTTTCCCTCTGCCTGTCTGCCGGGTGTGCTGCTGTTTCTGCCTGCTCTGGGGTTTTCCTCTGCCTGTCTGCCGGGTGTGCTGCTGTTTCTGCCTGCTCTGGGGTTTTCCTCTGCCTGTCTGCCGGGTGTGCCGCTGTTTCTGCCTGCTCTGGGGTTTCCCTCTGCCTGTCTGCCGGGTGTGCCGCTGTTTCTGCCTGCTCCGGGGTTTCCTTCTGCCTGTCTGCCGGGTGTGCCGCTGTTTCTTCCTGCTCTGGGGTTTCCCTCTGCCTATCTGCCGGGTGTGCCGCTGTTTCTGCCTGCTCTGGGGTTTCCCTCTGCCTATCTGCCGGGTGTGCCGCTGTTTCTGCCTGCTCTGGGGTTTCCCTCTGCCTGTCTGCCGGGTGTGCCGCTGTTTCTGCCTGCTCTGGGGTTTCCCTCTGCCTGTCTGCCGGGTGTGCCGCTGTTTCTGTCTGCTCTGGGGTTTTCCTCTGCCTGTCTGCCGGGTGTGCCGCTGTTTCTGCCTGCTCTGGGGTTTTCCTCTGCCTGTCTGCCGGGTGTGCCGCTGTTTCTGCCTGCTCTGGGGTTTCTCTCTGCCTGTCTGCCGGGTGTGCCGCTGTTTCTGCCTGCTCTGGGGTTTCCCTCTGCCTGTCTGCCGGGTGTGCCGCTGTTTCTGCCTGCTCCGGGGTTTCCTTCTGCCTGTCTGCCGGGTGTGCCGCTGTTTCTGCCTGCTCTGGGGTTTTCCTCTGCCTGTCTGCCGGGTGTGCCGCTGTTTCTGCCTGCTCTGGGGTTTTCCTCTGCCTGTCTGCCGGGTGTGCCGCTGTTTCTGCCTGCTCTGGGGTGTTCCTCTGTCTGTCTGCCGGGTGTGCCGCTGTTTCTGCCTGCTCTGGGGTGTTCCTCTGTCTGTCTGCCGGGTGTGCCGCTGTCTCTGCCTGCTCTGGGGTTTTCCTCTGCCTGTCTGCCGGGTGTGCCGCTGTTTCTGCCTGCTCTGGGGTTTTCCTCTGCCTGTCTGCCGGGTGTGCCGCTGTTTCTGCCTGCTCTGGGGTTTCCCTCTGCCTGTCTGCCGGGTGTGCCGCTGTCTCTGCCTGCTCTGGGGTTTCCCTCTGCCTGTCTGCCGGGTGTGCCGCTGTTTCTGCCTGCTCTGGGGTTTGCCTCTGCCTGTCTGCCGGGTGTGCCGCTGTTTCTGCCTGCTCTGGGGTTTCCCTCTGCCTGTCTGCCGGGTGTGCCGCTGTTTCTGCCTGCTCTGGGGTTATCCTCTGCCTGTCTGCCGGGTGTGCCGCTGTCTCTGCCTGCTCTGGGGTTTCCCTCTGCCTGTCTGCCGGGTGTACTGCTGTTTCTGCCTGCTCTGGGGTGTTCCTCTGCCTGTCTGCCGGGTGTGCCGCTGTTTCTGCCTGCTCTGGGGTTTCCCTCTGCCTGTCTGCCGGGTGTGCCGCTGATTCTGCCTCCTCTGGGGTTTTCCTATGCCTGTCTGCCGCTGTTTCTGCCTGCTCTGGGGTTTTCCTCTGCCTGTCTGCCGGGTGTGCCGCTGTCTCTGCCTGCTCTGGGGTTTCTCTCCTCTGCCTGTCTGCCGGGTGCGCTGCTGTTTCTGCCTGCTCTGGGGTTTCCTCTGCCTGTCTGCCGGGTGTGCCGCTGTTTCTGCCTGCTCTGGGGTTTCCTCTGCCTGTCTGCCGGGTGTGCCGCTGTTTCTGCCTGCTCTGGGGTTTCCTCTGCCTGTCTGCCGGGTGTGCCGCTGTTTCTGCCTGCTCCGGGGTTTCCTTCTGCCTGTCTGCCGGGTGTGCCGCTGTTTCTGCCTGCTCTGGGGTTTCCCTCTGCCTGTCTGCCGGGTCTGCTGCTGTTTCTGCCTGCTCTGGGGTGTTCCTCTGTCTGTCTGCCGGGTGTGCCGCTGTCTCTGCCTGCTCTGGGGTTTTCCTCTGCCTGTCTGCCGGGTGTGCCGCTGTTTCTGCCTGCTCTGGGGTTTCCCTCTGCCTGTCTGCCGGGTGTGCCGCTGTTTCTGCCTGCTCTGGGGTTTCCCTCTGCCTGTCTGCCGGGTGTGCCGCTGTTTCTGCCTGCTCTGGGGTTTCCTCTGCCTGTCTGCCGGGTGTGCCGCTGTTTCTGCCTGCTCTGGGGTTTCCCTCTGCCTGTCTGCCGAGTGTGCTGCTGTTTCTGCCTGCTCTGGGATTTTCCTCTGCCTGTCTGCCGGGTGTGCCGCTGTTTCTGCCTGCTCTGGGGTGTTCCTCTGCCTGTCTGCCGGGTGTGCCGCTGTTTCTGCCTGCTCTGGGGTTTCCCTCTGCCTGTCTGCCGGGTGTGCCGCTGTTTCTGCCTGCTCTGGGGTTTCCCTCTGCCTATCTGCCGGGTGTGTCGCTGTTTCTGCCTGCTCTGGGGTTTCCCTCTGCCTGTCTGCCGGGTGTGCCGCTGTTTCTGCCTGCTCTGGGGTTTCCCTCTGCCTGTCTGCCGGGTGTGCTGCTGTTTCTGCCTGCTCTGGGGTTTTCCTCTGCCTGTCTGCCGGGTGTGCCGCTGTTTCTGCCTGCTCTGGGGTTTCCCTCTGCCTGTCTGCCGGGTGTGCCGCTGTTTCTGCCTGCTCTGGGGTTTCCCTCTGCCTATCTGCCGGGTGTGTCGCTGTTTCTGCCTGCTCTGGGGTTTCCCTCTGCCTGTCTGCCGGGTGTGCCGCTGTTTCTGCCTGCTCTGGGGTGTTCCTCTGCCTGTCTGCCGGGTGTGCCGCTGTTTCTGCCTGCTCTGGGGTGTTCCTCTGCCTGTCTGCCGGGTGTGCCGCTGTCTCTGCCTGCTCTGGGGTTTTCCTCTGCCTGTCTGCCGGGTGTGCCGCTGTTTCTGCCTGCTCTGGGGTTTCCCTCTGCCTGTCTGCCGGGTGTGCCGCTGTTTCTGCCTGCTCGGGGGATTTACTCTGCCTGTCTGCCGGGTGTGCCGCTGTTTCTGCCTGCTCTGGGGTTTCCCTCTGCCTGTCTGCCGGGTGTACCGCTGTTTCTGCCTGCTCTGGGGTTTCCCTCTGCCTGTCTGCCGGGTGTGCCGCTGTTTCTGCCTGCTCTGGGGTTTCCCTCTGCCTGTCTGCCGGGTGTGCCGCTGTTTCTGCCTACTCAGGGGTTTTCCTCTGCCTGTCTGTCAGGTGTGCCGCTGTTTCTGCCTGCTCGGGGGATTCCCTCTGCCTGTCTGCCAGGTGTGCCGCTGTTTCTGCCTGCTCTGGGGTTTCCCTCTGCCTGTCTGCCGGGTGTGCCGCTGTTTCTGCCTGCTCTGGGGTTTCCCTCTGCCTATCTGCCGGGTGTGCCGCTGTTTCTGCCTGCTCTGGGGTGTTCTTCTGCCTGTCTGCCGGGTGTGCCGCTGTTTCTGCCTGCTCTGGGGTTTCCCTCTGCCTGTCTGCCGGGTGCGCCGCTGTTTCTGCCTGCTCTGGGGTTTTCCTCTGCCTGTCTGCCGGGTGTGCCGCTGTTTCTGCCTGCTCTGGGGTTTTCCTCTGCCTGTCTGCCGGGTGTGCCGCTGTTTCTGCCTGCTCTGGGGTTTCCCTCTGCCTGTCTGTCGGGTGTGCCGCTGTTTCTGCCTGCTCTGGGGTTTTCCTCTGCCTGTCTGCCGGGTGTGCTGCTGTTTCTGCCTGCTCTGGGGTTTTCCTCTGCCTGTCTGCCGGGTGTGCCGCTGTTTCTGCCTGCTCTGGGGGTTTCCTCTGCCTGTCTGCCGGGTGTGCCGTGGTTTTTCTGCCTGCTCTGGGGTTTTCCTCTGCCTGTCTGCCGGGTGTGCCGCTGTTTCTGCCTGCTCTGGGGTTTCTCTCCTCTGCCTGTCTGCCGGGTGTGCCGCTGTCTCTGCCTGCTCTGGGGTTTCTCTCCTCTGCCTGTCTGCCGGGTGTGCCGCTGTTTCTGCCTGCTCTGGGGTTTTCCTCTGCCTGTCTGCCGGGTGTGCTGCTGTCTCTGCCTGCTCTGGGGTTTCTCTCCTCTGCCTGTCTGCCGGGTGTGCTGCTGTCTCTGCCTGCTCTGGGGTTTCCCTCTGCCTGTCTGCCGGGTGTGCTGCTGTTTCTGCCTGCTCTGGGGTTTCCCTCTGCCTGTCTGCCGGGTGTGCTGCTGTTTCTGCCTGCTCCGGGGTTTCCTCTGCCTGTCTGCCGGGTGTGCTGCTGTCTCTGCCTGCTCCGGGGTTTCCCTCTGCCTGTCTGCCGGGTGTGCCGCTGTTTCTGCCTGCTCCGGGGTGTTCCTCTGCCTGTCTGCCGGGTGTGCCGCTGTTTCTGCCTGCTCTGGGGTTTCCCTCTGCCTGTCTGCCGGGTGTGCCGCTGTTTCTGCCTGCTCTGGGGTTTTCCTCTGCCTGTCTGCCGGGTGTGCTGCTGTTTCTGCCTGCTCTGGGGTTTTCCTCTGCCTGTCTGCCGGGTGTGCTGCTGTTTCTGCCTGCTCTGGGGTTTTCCTCTGCCTGTCTGCCGGGTGTGCCGCTGTTTCTGCCTGCTCTGGGGTTTCCCTCTGCCTGTCTGCCGGGTGTGCCGCTGTTTCTGCCTGCTCCGGGGTTTCCTTCTGCCTGTCTGCCGGGTGTGCCGCTGTTTCTTCCTGCTCTGGGGTTTCCCTCTGCCTATCTGCCGGGTGTGCCGCTGTTTCTGCCTGCTCTGGGGTTTTCCTCTGCCTGTCTGCCGGGTGTGCTGCTGTTTCTGCCTGCTCTGGGGTTTCCCTCTGCCTGTCTGCCGGGTGTGCCGCTGTTTCTGCCTGCTCTGGGGTTTCCCTCTGCCTATCTGCCGGGTGTGCCGCTGTTTCTGCCTGCTCTGGGGTTTCCCTCTGCCTGTCTGCCGGGTGTGCCGCTGTTTCTGCCTGCTCTGGGGTTTCCCTCTGCCTGTCTGCCGGGTGTGCCGCTGTTTCTGTCTGCTCTGGGGTTTTCCTCTGCCTGTCTGCCGGGTGTGCCGCTGTTTCTGCCTGCTCTGGGGTTTTCCTCTGCCTGTCTGCCGGGTGTGCCGCTGTTTCTGCCTGCTCTGGGGTTTCTCTCTGCCTGTCTGCCGGGTGTGCTGCTGTTTCTGCCTGCTCTGGGGTTTCCCTCTGCCTGTCTGCCGGGTGTGCCGCTGTTTCTGCCTGCTCCGGGGTTTCCTTCTGCCTGTCTGCCGGGTGTGCCGCTGTTTCTGCCTGCTCTGGGGTTTTCCTCTGCCTGTCTGCCGGGTGTGCCGCTGTTTCTGCCTGCTCTGGGGTTTTCCTCTGCCTGTCTGCCGGGTGTGCCGCTGTTTCTGCCTGCTCTGGGGTGTTCCTCTGTCTGTCTGCCGGGTGTGCCGCTGTTTCTGCCTGCTCTGGGGTGTTCCTCTGTCTGTCTGCCGGGTGTGCCGCTGTCTATGCCTGCTCTGGGGTTTTCCTCTGCCTGTCTGCCGGGTGTGCCGCTGTTTCTGCCTGCTCTGGGGTTTCCCTCTGCCTGTCTGCCGGGTGTGCCGCTGTCTCTGCCTGCTCTGGGGTTTCCCTCTGCCTGTCTGCCGGGTGTGCCGCTGTTTCTGCCTGCTCTGGGGTTTGCCTCTGCCTGTCTGCCGGGTGTGCCGCTGTTTCTGCCTGCTCTGGGGTTTCCCTCTGCCTGTCTGCCGGGTGTGCCGCTGTTTCTGCCTGCTCTGGGGTTATCCTCTGCCTGTCTGCCGGGTGTGCCGCTGTCTCTGCCTGCTCTGGGGTTTCCCTCTGCCTGTCTGCCGGGTGTACTGCTGTTTCTGCCTGCTCTGGGGTGTTCCTCTGCCTGTCTGCCGGGTGTGCCGCTGTTTCTGCCTGCTCTGGGGTTTCCCTCTGCCTGTCTGCCGGGTGTGCCGCTGTTTCTGCCTCCTCTGGGGTTTTCCTCTGCCTGTCTGCCGCTGTTTCTGCCTGCTCTGGGGTTTTCCTCTGCCTGTCTGCCGGGTGTGCCGCTGTCTCTGCCTGCTCTGGGGTTTCTCTCCTCTGCCTGTCTGCCGGGTGTGCCGCTGTTTCTGCCTGCTCTGGGGTTTGCCTCTGCCTGTCTGCCGGGTGTGCCGCTGTTTCTGCCTGCTCTGGGGTTTCCCTCTGCCTGTCTGCCGGGTGTGCCGCTGTTTCTGCCTGCTCTGGGGTTTCCCTCTGCCTGTCTGCCGGGTGTGCCGCTGTTTCTGCCTGCTCTGGGGTTTTCCTCTGCCTGTCTGCCGGGTGTGCCGCTGTTTCTGCCTGCTCTGGGGTTTCCCTCTGCCTGTCTGCCGGGTGTGCCGCTGTTTCTGCCTGCTCAGGGGATTTACTCTGCCTGTCTGCCGGGTGTGCCGCTGTTTCTGCCTGCTCTGGGGTTTCCCTCTGCCTGTCTGCCGGGTGTACCGCTGTTTCTGCCTGCTCTGGGGTTTCCCTCTGCCTGTCTGCCGGGTGTGCCGCTGTTTCTGCCTGCTCTGGGGTTTCCCTCTGCCTGTCTGCCGGGTGTGCCGCTGTTTCTGCCTACTCAGGGGTTTTCCTCTGCCTGTCTGTCAGGTGTGCCGCTGTTTCTGCCTGCTCTGGGGTTTCCCTCTGCCTGTCTGCTGGGTGTGCCGCTGTTTCTGCCTGCTCTGGGGTGTTCTTCTGCCTGTCTGCCGGGTGTGCCGCTGTTTCTGCCTGCTCTGGGGTTTGCCTCTGCCTGTCTGCCGGGTGCGCCGCTGTTTCTGCCTGCTCTGGGGTTTTCCTCTTCCTGTCTGCCGGGTGTGCCGCTGTTTCTGCCTGCTCTGGGGTTTTCCTCTGCCTGTCTGCCGGGTGTGCCGCTGTTTCTGCCTGCTCTGGGGTTTCCCTCTGCCTGTCTGTCGGGTGTGCCGCTGTTTCTGCCTGCTCTGGGGTTTTCCTCTGCCTGTCTGCCGGGTGTGCTGCTGTTTCTGCCTGCTCTGGGGTTTTCCTCTGCCTGTCTGCCGGGTGTGCCGCTGTTTCTGCCTGCTCTGGGGGTTTCCTCTGCCTGTCTGCCGGGTGTGCCGCTGTTTCTGCCTGCTCTGGGGTTTTCCTCTGCCTGTCTGCCGGGTGTGCCGCTGTTTCTGCCTGCTCTGGGGTTTCTCTCCTCTGCCTGTCTGCCGGGTGTGCCGCTGTCTCTGCCTGCTCTGGGGTTTCTCTCCTCTGCCTGTCTGCCGGGTGTGCCGCTGTTTCTGCCTGCTCTGGGGTTTTCCTCTGCCTGTCTGCCGGGTGTGCTGCTGTCTCTGCCTGCTCTGGGGTTTCTCTCCTCTGCCTGTCTGCCGGGTGTGCCGCTGTTTCTGCCTGCTCTGGGGTTTCCCTCTGCCTGTCTGCCGGGTGTGCTGCTGTTTCTGCCTGCTCTGGGGTTTCCCTCTGCCTGTCTGCCGGGTGTGCTGCTGTTTCTGCCTGCTCTGGGGTTTCCCTCTGCCTGTCTGCCGGGTGTGCTGCTGTCTCTGCCTGCTCTGGGGTGTTCCTCTGCCTGTCTGCCGGGTGTGCTGCTGTCTCTGCCTGCTCCGGGGTTTCCCTCTGCCTGTCTGCCGGGTGTGCCGCTGTTTCTGCCTGCTCCGGGGTGTTCCTCTGCCTGTCTGCCGGGTGTGCCGCTGTTTCTGCCTGCTCTGGGGTTTCCCTCTGCCTGTCTGCCGGGTGTGCCGCTGTTTCTGCCTGCTCTGGGGTTTTCCTCTGCCTGTCTGCCGGGTGTGCTGCTGTTTCTGCCTGCTCTGGGGTTTCCCTCTGCCTGTCTGCCGGGTGTGCCGCTGTTTCTGCCTGCTCTGGGGTTTCCCTCTGCCTGTCTGCCGGGTGTGCCGCTGTTTCTGCCTGCTCTGGGGTTTTCCTCTGCCTGTCTGCCGGGTGTGCTGCTGTTTCTGCCTGCTCTGGGGTTTTCCTCTGCCTGTCTGCCGGGTGTGCCGCTGTTTCTGCCTGCTCTGGGGTTTCCCTCTGCCTGTCTGCCGGGTGTGCCGCTGTTTCTGCCTGCTCCGGGGTTTCCTTCTGCCTGTCTGCCGGGTGTGCCGCTGTTTCTTCCTGCTCTGGGGTTTCCCTCTGCCTATCTGCCGGGTGTGCCGCTGTTTCTGCCTGCTCTGGGGTTTTCCTCTGCCTGTCTGCCGGGTGTGCTGCTGTTTCTGCCTGCTCTGGGGTTTCCCTCTGCCTGTCTGCCGGGTGTGCCGCTGTTTCTGCCTGCTCTGGGGTTTCCCTCTGCCTATCTGCCGGGTGTGCCGCTGTTTCTGCCTGCTCTGGGGTGTTCCTCTGCCTGTCTGCCGGGTGTGCTGCTGTTTCTGCCTGCTCTGGGGTTTCCCTCTGCCTGTCTGCCGGGTGTGCCGCTGTTTCTGCCTGCTCTGGGGTTTTCCTCTGCCTGTCTGCCGGGTGTGCCGCTGTTTCTGCCTGCTCTGGGGTTTCCCTCTGCCTGTCTGCCGGGTCTGCTGCTGTTTCTGCCTGCTCTGGGGTGTTCCTCTGTCTGTCTGCCGGGTGTGCCGCTGTCTCTGCCTGCTCTGGGGTTTTCCTCTGCCTGTCTGCCGGGTGTGCCGCTGTTTCTGCCTGCTCTGGGGTTTCCCTCTGCCTGTCTGCCGGGTGTGCCGCTGTTTCTGCCTGCTCTGGGGTTTCCCTCTGCCTGTCTGCCGGGTGTGCCGCTGTTTCTGCCTGCTCTGGGGTTTTCCTCTGCCTGTCTGCCGGGTGTGCCGCTGTTTCTGCCTGCTCTGGGGTTTCCTCTGCCTGTCTGCCGGGTGTGCCGCTGTTTCTGCCTGCTCTGGGGTTTCTCTCTGCCTGTCTGCCGGGTGTGCTGCTGTTTCTGCCTGCTCCGGGGTTTCCCTCTGCCTGTCTGCCGGGTGTGCCGCTGTTTCTGCCTGCTCTGGGGTTTCCCTCTGCCTGTCTGCCGGGTGTGCCGCTGTTTCTGCCTGCTCTGGGGTTTCCCTCTGCCTGTCTGCCGGGTGTGCTGCTGTTTCTGCCTGCTCTGGGGTTTTCCTCTGCCTGTCTGCCGGGTGTGCTGCTGTTTCTGCCTGCTCTGGGGTTTTCCTCTGCCTGTCTGCCGGGTGTGCTGCTGTTTCTGCCTGCTCTGGGGTTTCCCTCTGCCTGTCTGCCGGGTGTGCCGCTGTTTCTGCCTGCTCTGGGGTTTCCCTCTGCCTATCTGCCGGGTGTGCCGCTGTTTCTGCCTGCTCTGGGGTTTCCTCTGCCTGTCTGCCGGGTGTGCCGCTGTTTCTGCCTGCTCTGGGGTTTCCTCTGCCTGTCTGCCGGGTGTGCCGCTGTTTCTGCCTGCTCCGGGGTTTCCTTCTGCCTGTCTGCCGGGTGTGCCGCTGTTTCTGCCTGCTCTGGGGTTTCCCTCTGCCTGTCTGCCGGGTCTGCTGCTGTTTCTGCCTGCTCTGGGGTGTTCCTCTGTCTGTCTGCCGGGTGTGCCGCTGTCTCTGCCTGCTCTGGGGTTTTCCTCTGCCTGTCTGCCGGGTGTGCCGCTGTTTCTGCCTGCTCTGGGGTTTCCCTCTGCCTGTCTGCCGGGTGTGCCGCTGTTTCTGCCTGCTCTGGGGTTTCCCTCTGCCTGTCTGCCGGGTGTGCCGCTGTTTCTGCCTGCTCTGGGGTTTTCCTCTGCCTGTCTGCCGGGTGTGCCGCTGTTTCTGCCTGCTCTGGGGTTTCCTCTGCCTGTCTGCCGGGTGTGCCGCTGTTTCTGCCTGCTCTGGGGTTTCTCTCTGCCTGTCTGCCGGGTGTGCTGCTGTTTCTGCCTGCTCCGGGGTTTCCCTCTGCCTGTCTGCCGGGTGTGCCGCTGTTTCTGCCTGCTCTGGGGTTTCCCTCTGCCTGTCTGCCGGGTGTGCCGCTGTTTCTGCCTGCTCTGGGGTTTCCCTCTGCCTGTCTGCCGGGTGTGCTGCTGTTTCTGCCTGCTCTGGGGTTTTCCTCTGCCTGTCTGCCGGGTGTGCTGCTGTTTCTGCCTGCTCTGGGGTTTTCCTCTGCCTGTCTGCCGGGTGTGCTGCTGTTTCTGCCTGCTCTGGGGTTTCCCTCTGCCTGTCTGCCGGGTGTGCCGCTGTTTCTGCCTGCCCTGGGGTTTCCCTCTGCCTGTCTGCCGGGTGTGCCGCTGTTTCTGCCTGCCCTGGGGTTTTCCTCTGCCTGTCTGCCGGGTGTGCTGCTGTTTCTGCTTGCTCTGGGGTTTCCCTCTGCTTGTCTGCCGGGTGTGCCGCTGTTTCTGCCTGCTCTGGGGTTTCCCTCTGCCTGTCTGCCGGGTGTGCCGCTGTTTCTGCCTGCTCTGGGGTTTTCCTCTGCCTGTCTGCCGGGTGTGCCGCTGTTTCTGCCTGCTCTGGGGTTTCCCTCTGCCTGTCTGCCGGGTGTGCCGCTGTTTCTGCCTGCTCTGGGGTTTTCCTCTGCCTGTCTGCCGGGTGTGCCGCTGTTTCTGCCTGCTCTGGGGTTTCCCTCTGCCTGTCTGCCGGGTGTGCCGCTGTTTCTGCCTGCTCGGGGGATTTACTCTGCCTGTCTGCCGGGTGTGCCGCTGTTTCTGCCTGCTCTGGGGGTTCCCTCTGCCTGTCTGCCGGGTGTGCCGCTGTTTCTGCCTGCTCTGGGGTTTCCCTCTGCCTGTCTGCCGGGTGTGCCGCTGTTTCTGCCTGCTCTGGGGTTTCCCTCTGCCTGTCTGCCGGGTGTGCCGCTGTTTCTGCCTACTCAGGGGTTTTCCTCTGCCTGTCTGCCAGGTGTGCCGCTGTTTCTGCCTGCTCGGGGGATTCCCTCTGCCTGTCTGCCGGGTGTGCCGCTGTTTCTGCCTGCTCTGGGGTTTTCCTCTGCCTGTCTGCCGGGTGTGCCGCTGTTTCTGCCTGCTCTGGGGTTTCCCTCTGCCTGTCTGCCGGGTGTGCCGCTGTTTCTGCCTGCTCTGGGGTGTTCCTCTGCCTGTCTGCCGGGTGTGCCGCTGTTTCTGCCTGCTCTGGGGTGTTCCTCTGCCTGTCTGCCGGGTGTGCCGCTGTTTCTGCCTGCTCTGGGGTTTCCCTCTGCCTGTCTGCCGGGTGTGCCGCTGTTTCTGCCTGCTCTGGGGTTTTCCTCTGCCTGTCTGCCGGGTGTGCCGCTGTTTCTGCCTGCTCTGGGGTGTTCCTCTGCCTGTCTGCCGGGTGTGCCGCTGTTTCTGCCTGCTCTGGGGTTTCCCTCTGCCTGTCTGCTGGGTGTGCCGCTGTTTCTGCCTGCTCTGGGGTTTCCCTCTGCCTGTCTGCTGGGTGTGCCGCTGTTTCTGCCTGCTCTGGGGTGTTCCTCTGCCTGTCTGCCGGGTGTGCCGCTGTTTCTGCCTGCTCTGGGGTTTCCCTCTGCCTGTCTGCCGGGTGCGCCGCTGTTTCTGCCTGCTCTGGGGTTTTCCTCTTCCTGTCTGCCGGGTGTGCCGCTGTTTCTGCCTGCTCTGGGGTTTTCCTCTTCCTGTCTGCCGGGTGTGCCGCTGTTTCTGCCTGCTCTGGGGTTTTCCTCTGCCTGTCTGCCGGGTGTGCCGCTGTTTCTGCCTGCTCTGGGGTTTCCCTCTGCCTGTCTGTCGGGTGTGCTGCTGTCTCTGCCTGCTCTGGGGTTTTCCTCTTCCTGTCTGCCGGGTGTGCCGCTGTTTCTGCCTGCTCTGGGGTTTTCCTCTGCCTGTCTGCCGGGTGTGCTGCTGTCTCTGCCTGCTCTGGGGTTTCCCTCTGCCTGTCTGCCGGGTGTGCTGCTGTTTCTGCCTGCTCTGGGGTTTTCCTCTGCCTGTCTGCCGGGTGTGCCGCTGTTTCTGCCTGCTCTGGGGGTTTCCTCTGCCTGTCTGCCGGGTGTGCCGCTGTTTCTGCCTGCTCTGGGGTTTTCCTCTGCCTGTCTGCCGGGTGTGCCGCTGTTTCTGCCTGCTCTGGGGTTTCCCTCTGCCTGTCTGCCGGGTGTGCCGCTGTTTCTGCCTGCTCTGGGGTTTCCCTCTGCCTGTCTGCCGGGTGTGCCACTGTTTCTGCCTGCTCTGGGGTTTCCCTCTGCCTGTCTGCCGGGTGTGCCGCTGTTTCTGCCTGCTCTGGGGTTTTCCTCTGCCTGTCTGCCGGGTGTGCTGCTGTTTCTGCCTGCTCTGGGGTGTTCCTCTGCCTGTCTGCCGGGTGTGCCGCTGTTTCTGCCTGCTCTGGGGTTTCCCTCTGCCTGTCTGCCGGGTGTGCCGCTGTTTCTGCCTGCTCTGGGGTTTCCCTCTGCCTGTCTGCCGGGTGTGCCGCTGTTTCTGCCTGCTCTGGGGTTTCCCTCTGCCTGTCTGCCGGGTGTGCTGCTGTTTCTGCCTGCTCTGGGGTTTCCTCTGCCTGTCTGCCGGGTGTACTGCTGTTTCTGCCTGCTCTGGGGTTTCCCTCTGCCTGTCTGCCGGGTGTGCCGCTGTTTCTGCCTGCTCTGGGGTTTTCCTCTGCCTGTCTGCCGGGTGTGCCGCTGTTTCTGCCTGCTCTGGGGTTTCCTCTGCCTGTCTGCCGGGTGTGCCGCTGTTTCTGCCTGCTCTGGGGTTTCCCTCTGCCTGTCTGCCGGGTGTGCCGCTGTTTCTGCCTGCTCTGGGGTTTCCTCTGCCTGTCTGCCGGGTGTGCCGCTGTTTCTGCCTGCTCTGGGGTTTCCCTCTGCCTGTCTGCCGGGTGTGCTGCTGTTTCTGCCTGCTCTGGGGTTTCCCTCTGCCTGTCTGCCGAGTGTGCCGCTGTTTCTGCCTGCTCTGGGGTTTTCCTCTGCCTGCCTGCCGGGTGTGCCGCTGTTTCTGCCTGCTCTGGGGTTTTCCTCTGCCTGTCTGCCGGGTGTGCCGCTGTTTCTGCCTGCTCTGGGGTTTTCCTCTGCCTGCCTGCCGGGTGTGCCGCTGTTTCTGCCTGCTCTGGGGTTTTCCTCTGCCTGCCTGCCGGGTGTGCCGCTGTTTCTGCCTGCTCTGTGGTTTTCCTCTGCCTGCCTGGCGAGTGTGCTGCTGTTTCTGCCTGCTCTGGGGTGTTCCTCTGCCTGTCTGCCGGGTGTGCCGCTGTTTCTGCCTGCTCTGGGGTTTTCCTCTGCCTGTCTGCCGGGTGTGCTGCTGTTTCTGCCTGCTCTGGGGTTTCCCTCTGCCTGTCTGCCGGGTGCGCCGCTGTTTCTGCCTGCTCTGGGGTGTTCCTCTGCCTGTCTGCCGGGTGTGCCGCTGTTTCTGCCTGCTCTGGGGTTTTCCTCTGCCTGTCTGCCGGGTGTGCTGCTGTTTCTGCCTGCTCTGGGGTTTCCCTCTGCCTGTCTGCCGGGTGCGCCGCTGTTTCTGCCTGCTCTGGGGTGTTCCTCTGCCTGTCTGCCGGGTGTGCCGCTGTTTCTGCCTGCTCTGGGGTTTCCCTCTGCCTGTCTGCCGGGTGTGCCGCTGTTTCTGCCTGCTCTGGGGTTTCCCTCTGCCTGTCTGCCGGGTGTGCCGCTGTTTCTGCCTGCTCTGGGGTTTCCCTCTTCCTGTCTGCCGGGTGTGCTGCTGTTTCTGCCTGCTCTGGGGTTTTCCTCTGCCTGTCTGCCGGGTGTGCCGCTGTTTCTGCCTGCTCTGGGGTTTTCCTCTGCCTGTCTGCCGGGTGTGCCGCTGTTTCTGCCTGCTCTGGGGTTTTCCTCTGCCTGTCTGCCGGATGTGCCGCTGTTTCTGCCTGCTCTGGGGTTTTCCTCTGCCTGTCTGCTGGGTGTGCTGCTGTTTCTGCCTGCTCTGGGGTGTTCCTCTGCCTGTCTGCCGGGTGTGCCGCTGTTTCTGCCTGCTCTGGGGTTTTCCTCTGCCTGTCTGCCGGGTGTGCCGCTGTTTCTGCCTGCCCTGGGGTTTCCCTCTGCCTGTCTGCCGGGTGCGCTGCTGTTTCTGCCTGCTCTGGGGTTTTCCTCTGCCTGTCTGCCGGGTGTGCCGCTGTTTCTGCCTGCTCTGGGGTTTTCCTCTGCCTGTCTGCCGGGTGTGCTGCTGTTTCTGCCTGCTCTGGGGTTTCCCTCTGCCTGTCTGCCGGGTGTGCCGCTGTTTCTGCCTGCTCTGGGGTTTCCCTCTGCCTGTCTGCCGGGTGTGCCGCTGTTTCTGCCTGCTCTGGGGTTTTCCTCTGCCTGTCTGCCGGGTGTGCTGCTGTTTCTGCCTGCTCTGGGGTTTTCCTCTGCCTGTCTGCCGGGTGTGCCGCTGTTTCTGCCTGCTCTGGGGTTTTCCTCTGCCTGTCTGCCGGGTGTGCCGCTGTTTCTGCCTGCCCTGGGGTTTTCCTCTGCCTGTCTGCCGGGTGTGCTGCTGTTTCTGCCTGCTCTGGGGTTTCCCTCTGCCTGTCTGCCGGGTGTGCCGCTGTCTCTGCCTGCTCTGGGGTTTCTCTCCTCTGCCTGTCTGCCGGATGTGCCGCTGTTTCTGCCTGCCCTGGGGTTTCCCTCTGCCTGTCTGCCGGGTGTGCCGCTGTTTCTGCCTGCTCTGGGGTTTCCCTCTGCCTGTCTGCCGGGTGTGCCGCTGTTTCTGCCTGCTCTGGGGTGTTCCTCTGCCTGTCTGCCGGGTGTGCTGCTGTTTCTGCCTGCTCCGGGGTTTCCTTCTGCCTGTCTGCCGGGTGTGCCGCTGTTTCTGCCTGCTCCGGGGTTTCCTTCTGCCTGTCTGCCGGGTGTGCCGCTGTTTCTGCCTGCTCCGGGGTTTCCTTCTGCCTGTCTGCCGGGTGTGCCGCTGTTTCTGCCTGCTCTGGGGTTATCCTCTGCCTGTCTGCCGGGTGTGCCGCTGTTTCTGCCTGCTCTGGGGTTTTCCTCTGCCTGTCTGCCGGGTGTGCCGCTGTTTCTGCCTGCTCTGGGGTTTCCTCTGCCTGTCTGCCGGGTGTGCCGCTGTTTCTGCCTGCTCTGGGGTTTTCCTCTGCCTGTCTGCCGGGTGTGCCGCTGTTTCTGCCTGCTCTGGGGTTTTCCTCTGCCTGTCTGCCGGGTGTGCCGCTGTTTCTGCCTGCTCTGGGGTGTTCCTCTGCCTGTCTGCCGGGTGTGCTGCTGTTTCTGCCTGCTCTGGGGTTTTCCTCTGCCTGTCTGCCGCTGTTTCTGCCTGCTCTGGTTTTTTCCTCTGCCTGTCTGCCGGGTGTGCCGCTGTTTCTGCCTGCTCTGGGGTTTTCCTCTGCCTGTCTGCCGGGTGTGCCGCTGTTTCTGCCTGCTCTGGGGTTTTCCTCTGCCTGTCTGCCGGGTGTGCCGCTGTTTCTGCCTGCTCTGGGGTTTTCCTCTGCCTGTCTGCCGCTGTTTCTGCCTGCTCTGGGGTTTTCCTCTGCCTGTCTGCCGGGTGTGCCGCTGTTTCTGCCTGCTCTGGGGTGTTCCTCTGCCTGTCTGCCGCTGTTTCTGCCTGCTCTGGGGTTTTCCTCTGCCTGTCTGCCGGGTGTGCCGCTGTTTCTGTCTGCTCTGGGGTTATCCTCTGCCTGTCTGCCGGGTGTGCCGCTGTTTCTGCCTGCTCCGGGGTTTCCCTCTGCCTGTCTGCCGGGTGTGCCGCTGTTTCTGCCTGCTCTGGGGGTTCCCTCTGCCTGTCTGCCGGGTGTGCCGCTGTTTCTGCCTGCTCTGGGGTTTTCCTCTGCCTCTCTGCCGGGTGTGCCGCTGTTTCTGCCTGCTCTGGGGTTTTCCTCTGCCTGTCTCCTCTTGGGTGCTCCTGTCTTGTCTCTGCCTGTTTTATAGTTTCCTGTTTCCTACACCTCTTTGCCTTTGCTCTGTTTGTGTCCAGACTCCTTCTGCCCCAGCCCCGATTTTTTTCCGTTTGGTTCCTGTTTGAGTCCTGGTAACATTATTAAAGGCCCTTGCTTATGAACCAGCTTGTCCCCATCTTTGAACTGCTGCCCAGTCCTGCTCCCCTGCCCTGTTCCTGCCTTCCTGCTGCTGACCCCTGTCTGTGACCCCAACGATCCTGCTTGCCGCCTGCCACCGAACCCTGCCTGTGACCCCGACGATCCTGCTTGCCGCCTGCCACCGAACCCTGCCTGTGACCCCGACGATCCTGCTTGCCGCCTGCCACCGAACTCTGCCTGTGACCCCCGACGATCCTGCTTGCCGCCTGCCACCGAACCCTGCCTGTGACCCCGACGATCCTGCTTGCCGCCTGCCACCGAACCCTGCCTGTGACCCCGACGATCCTGCTTGCCGCCTGCCATTAAACCCTGCCTGTGACACCGACGATCCTGTTTGCTGCCTGCCACCGAACCCTGCCTGTGACCCTGACGATCCTGTTTGCCACCTGCCACCGAACCCTGCCTGTGACGCCGACGATCCTGCTTGCCACCTGCCACGAACCCTGCCTGTGACCCCGACGATCCTTGCCTTCCCTGCTGTTCCGGCCATCGAGGTCCTACATTGCCCCTGGATTCCCGTGGCAGTACTGCAGCACGTCTCAATAGGCTAAGAACGTTTCATACTTGTGGTCCTGTATGACGATTTTTCCTACATGAGCCTGTTAAACCCAATATAAAGCCCCCCAGATTGACTCAGTGTTGTGTCTGCGAGGGTCTTCCAGCTGAGCACTATTTGCCTGGACTCTTTATTCTGGTACAATGAAGACTGAGGGTTATTTCCCCCGCACTTTGTAATGTTTATACTGTGGATTCCTTGAAGGAAGTTCCTATAGGGGGGTACAAGAGGATTTTAACCCCTAGCGATGCTAGCCAGGAAAGGTCCAAGTGTTGGATATGCAGATTAAAGCATTTGAATCGTCATCATTTTTCCAAACAAAACAGCTTATTGAACTCAGAGCTCCAAAATCCACAAAGTCTGTGATAGATGTATACCCCCCGTGATATACCCCCCGTGATATATCCCCCGTGATATACCCCCCGTGATATACCCCCCGTGATATACCCCCCGTGATATACCCCCCGTGATATACCCCCCGTGATATACCCCCCGTGATATACCCCCCGTGATATACCCCCCGTGATAAACCCCCCGTGATATACCCCCCGTGATATACCCCCCGTGGTGGTCCCTTAAACGCCACTGTCTATAGACTCCCAATAGCCTATAATAGGTACGTCTTATATGGGTGTCCAATGGCTGCGGGAACTAAATGGTAATAAAAGTCACGTAAATTGAGCGATATATAACGATGGGGTTACTCACTGATGACCATGTGGAGATCCGGCTGCTGTCGGCGTGATCCTACCAGGGGTTTCAGCATACAAAGGTCGTGAGAGGCGGTGCGCTTTATTAAAGCGCGGGTGACCACGCGAAACGCGTAAGCGTGTTCTCCTACCGTTTTTAAATTGTGCCTTCAATACATTTTTGTACCTGGATTGTTGCCGTACTGGTCATAAGTTTTTTCCGAGGCAGCTGCACCTCCACTCACGACCTTTGTACGCCGCTCACGACCTTTGTACGCCGCTCACGACCTTTGTATGCCGCTCACGACCTTTGTATGCCATAGGGGGTGTAGAGACGTTACCGGTCCTCAGGGCACAAAGTGGAAACTTTGTCTGTCCTGCGCTTATATACACTATACCATTCTTTATATATACCTGGGAGTTTTATATACCAGCAGGGGAGCGCGCTTCTATAATTACGTCCACTGTGGCTTTATATAAACACACACCCACACCTAATGCGCACACACACCCACACACCCACACACCCACACCTAACGCGCACACACACCCACACACCCACACCTAATGCGCACACACACCCACACACCCACACCTAATGCGCACACACACCCACACACCCACACACCCACACACCCACACACCCACACACCCACACACCCACACACACCCACACACCCACACACCCACACCTAATGCGCACACACACCCACACACCCACACCTAACGCGCACACACACCCACACACCCACACACCCACACCTAATGCGCACACACACCCACACACCCACACCTAATGCGCACACACACACCCACACCCACACCTAACGCGCACACACACCCACACACCCACACCTAATGCGGACACACACCCACACCCACACCTAACGCGCACACACACCCACACCTAATGCGCACACACACCCACACCTAACGCGCACACACACACCCACACCCACACACACCCACCCACACACCCACACAGTCTTACCCTCTGCCGTGATCTTCACTTGATCCAGTAACTTCTCATATTCAGCTAACTCCTGGAATATACAGAGATATATACACTGCTATGGATACGTAAATATATATATACACACACACACACACACACGCACGCACGCACGCACGCACGCACACACACACACACACACTATAAGACCATTGGGGAGCTGTGAACACCACACCTGCCCCTGATTATTGAGCCCATGTATTGGGAGGGGTGTAAGAAGAACGGTGGCTGCTTGGTTGGTTGTGCAAGGTGTGTCTACTGTAAGAGGTAGAAGGACATTGGGTTAAGGCGTCGTTAGGTTCGGGGAGGGGGCACGGGCACGGGGAGGGGGCACGGGCACGGGGAGGGGGCACGGGCACGGGGAGGGGGCACGGGGAGGGGGCACGGGGAGGGGGCACGGGGAGGGGGCACGGGGAGGGGGCACGGGGATTGGGCACGGGGAGGGGGCACGGGGAGGGGGCACGGGCACTTTGGTGGCAAACCATTGGGTCAAGCCAACAAAACTGCGGTCACAACAGGTCAGCATTGTGCCGTCACGTTACCCCTTTCCCGGGATTCTGTAGCCCACTGGTACCTCAGCCCATAAACGAGGTCCCCTTTCAACGCCTTGCTATGGATTTGGAGAGACCTACTGGGAAGTCTACCGAGGAGACGAGCGCACGCGCAAGTCCCAATGAACGTCGCCACTCGTAACCCTGCGGGGAAAATAACTGTAAAGGGCTACAGCCACGGAAACGGCGTTTGTCTTTCGCCGGAAGGGAATTCCCAAAGAGAGACCCAGACTGATGAAGTGTATGATATATATTATTTGATATATATACATATATATATAGCCAGGTCTCCCTCTTACCTCCAGGCTGTGTGAGGGGGGCGGCTGTGTGGTTGCTGTAGGGAGATTGTGAGCGGGCCTCAGCGGCTGCAGACAACCAATAGGGCTGCTGCATTTCTAACAGTTAGGACAGTTAGGGCAGTTGGTCAGTCAGGGGCAGGACAGCAAGGGGATAGGTAAGGTCCAGGGAGAAGTCCTCCGCTGGACTAGGCCAGAGTATCCCCCTTTCAGGTCCCAGCTAGACCTCATCACTAATAGCTTGTGTGCTGTATGGAAGGCCCCCCGTATACAGGGACGCTCCCCTTAGCGTTAGGCTGAGCGCCCTGACCGCGCTGAGCGCCCTGACCGCGCTGAGCGCCCTGACCGCGCTGTGTTTGAAGAGGTTGCTTCTGGCTATTTATATTTCTAAGTCCCTGCTCACGCGGAGCGCGCATGCGCGCGTGTGTGCACGTATGCTCTCCCCAAGCTTGCTGCTTGGAGAGACAGCTCCGTTTGAGTTCTGAGCGCGGAGCAGGGTCACATGACCCTGCTCTGACCAATGGGAAGAGAGAGGGCGCGTTTTGTGCTGTCACTTTCAAAGCAAACACAACATGGAATTTAGCGGGGGGGAGCGGGGGCGGAGAGAAGTGGGGGGGGCCCGCCTCGCGCCGGGCGGTCGGCGTTAATGTAGATCCGCCTGCGCGGTGATTCTCCCGGCGTCGCTCCGGTAATGGTCCTTCATATCGGGCGTGAGACGGCGCTTGCGGGTCTGGCGGTCCAGGCTAGTTTAAGGGGTTAAATAGCCCCGCTGGTGGGGGCTGGTTGGGGGGGGTTAGTGGCACGGTAATGCCTGGTGGTGGCGCGGTGGGTGAGTGGGCACATTGTGCTTGTAGTACCCGTGGCCCATCTCGTGGCTGATGCGGGGTCAGTGGCACGGTAATGCCTGGTGGTGGCGCGGTGGGTACATTGTGCTTGTAGTACCCGTGGCCCGTCTCGTGGCTGATGCGGGGTCAGTGGCATCGTAATGCCTGGTGGTGGCGCGGTGGGTACATTGTGCTTGTAGTACCCGTGGCCCGTCTCGTGGCTGATGCGGGGTCAGTGGCATCGTAATGCCTGGTGGTGGCGCGGTGTGTGAGTGGGCACATTGTGCTTGGAGTACCCGTGGCCCATCTCGTGGCTGACGCGGGGTTAGTGGCACGGTAATGCCTGGTGGTGGCGCGGTGTGTGAGTGGCACATTGTGCTTGGAGTACCCATGGCCCATCTCGTGGCTGACGTGGGGTCAGTGGCACGGTAATGCCTGATGGTGGCGCGGTGGGTACATTGTGCTTGTAGTACCCGTGGCCCATCTCGTGGCTGACATGGGGTCAGTGGCACAGTAATGCCTGGTGGTGGCGTGGTGGGTGAGTAGGTACATTGTGCTTGGAGTACCCGTGGCCCATCTCGTGGCTGATGCGGGGTCAGTGGCACGGTAATGCCTGGTGGTGGCGCGGTGGGTGAGTGGGCACATTGTGCTTGGAGTACCCGTGGCCCGTCTCGTGGCTGACGCGGGGTCAGTGGCACGGTAATGCCTGATGGTGGCGCGGTGGGTACATTGTGCTTGTAGTACCCGTGGCCCATCTCGTGGCTGACGTGGGGTCAGTGGCACAGTAATGCCTGGTGGTGGCGCGGTGGGTGAGTGGGCACATTGTGCTTGGAGTACCCGTGGCCCGTCTCGTGGCTGATGCGGGGTCAGTGGCATGGTAATGCCTGGTGGTGGCGCGGTGGGTGAGTGGGCACATTGTGCTTGGAGTACCCGTGGCCCATCTCGTGGCTGACGCGGGGTCAGTGGCACGGTAATGCCTGATGGTGGCGCGGTGGGTACATTGTGTTTGTAGTACCCGTGGCCCATCTCGTGGCTGATGCGGGGTCAGTGGCATGGTAATGCCTGGTGGTGGCGCGGTGGGTGAGTGGGCACATTGTGCTTGGAGTACCCGTGGCCCATCTCGTGGCTGACGCGGGGTCAGTGGCACGGTAATGCCTGATGGTGGCGCGGTGGGTACATTGTGCTTGTAGTACCCGTGGCCCATCTCGTGGCTGACGTGGGGTCAGTGGCACAGTAATGCCTGGTGGTGGCGCGGTGGGTGAGTGGGCACATTGTGCTTGGAGTACCCGTGGCCCGTCTCGTAGCTGACGCGGGGTTAGTGGCCCGGTAATGCCTGGTGGTGGCGCGGTGAATACATTGTGCTTGTAGTACCCGTGGCCCATCTCGTGGCTGATGCGGGGTCAGTGGCATGGTAATGCCTGGTGGTGGCGCGGTGGGTGAGTGGGCACATTGTGCTTGGAGTACCCGTGGCCCATCTCGTGGCTGACGCGGGGTTAGTGGCACGGTAATGCCTGGTGGTGGCGCGGTGGGTGAGTGGGCACATTGTGCTTGGAGTACCCATGGCACATCTCGTGGCTGACGTGGGGTCAGTGGCACGGTAATGCCTGATGGTGGCGCGGTGGGTACATTGTGCTTGTAGTACCCGTGGCCCATCTCGTGGCTGGCGTGGGGTCAGTGGCACAGTAATGCCTGGTGGTGGCGTGGTGGGTGAGTAGGTACATTGTGCTTGGAGTACCCGTGGCCCATCTCGTGGCTGACGTGGGGTCAGTGGCACGGTAATGCCTGATGGTGGCGCGGTGGGTACATTGTGCTTGTAGTACCCGTGGCCCATCTCGTGGCTGACGTGGGGTCAGTGGCACAGTAATGCCTGGTGGTGGCGTGGTGGGTGAGTAGGTACATTGTGCTTGGAGTACCTGTGGCCCATCTCGTGGCTGACGTGGGGTCAGTGGCACGGTAATGCCTGATGGTGGCGCGGTGGGTACATTGTGCTTGTAGTACCCATGGCCCATCTCGTGGCTGACGTGGGGTCAGTGGCACAGTAATGCCTGGTGGTGGCGTGGTGGGTGAGTAGGTACATTGTGCTTGGAGTACCCGTGGCCCATCTCGTGGCTGATGCGGGGTCAGTGGCACGGTAATGCCTGGTGGTGGCGCGGTGGGTGAGTGGGCACATTGTGCTTGGAGTACCCGTGGCCCGTCTCGTGGCTGACGCGGGGTCAGTGGCATGGTAATGCCTGATGGTGGCGCGGTGGGTACATTGTGCTTGTAGTACCCGTGGCCCATCTCGTGGCTGATGCGGGGTCAGTGGCATGGTAATGCCTGGTGGTGGCGCGGTGGGTGAGTGGGCACATTGTGCTTGGAGTACCCGTGGCCCATCTCGTGGCTGACGCGGGGTCAGTGGCACGGTAATGCCTGATGGTGGCGTGGTGGGTACATTGTGCTTGTAGTACCCGTGGCCCATCTCGTGGCTGACGTGGGGTCAGTGGCACAGTAATGCCTGGTGGTGGCGTGGTGGGTGAGTAGGTACATTGTGCTTGGAGTACCCGTGGCCCATCTCGTGGCTGATGCGGGGTCAGTGGCACGGTAATGCCTGGTGGTGGCGCGGTGGGTGAGTGGGCACATTGTGCTTGGAGTACCCGTGGCCCGTCTCGTAGCTGACGCGGGGTTAGTGGCCCGGTAATGCCTGGTGGTGGCGCGGTGAATACATTGTGCTTGTAGTACCCGTGGCCCATCTCGTGGCTGATGCAGGGTCAGTGGCATGGTAATGCCTGGTGGTGGCGCGGTGGGTGAGTGGGCACATTGTGCTTGGAGTACCCGTGGCCCATCTCGTGGCTGACGCGGGGTTAGTGGCACGGTAATGCCTGGTGGTGGCGCGGTGGGTGAGTGGGCACATTGTGCTTGGAGTACCCGTGGCCCATCTCGTGGCTGACGTGGGGTCAGTGGCACGGTAATGCCTGATGGTGGCGCGTGGGTACATTGTGCTTGTAGTACCCGTGGCCCATCTCGTGGCTGGCGTGGGGTCAGTGGCACAGTAATGCCTGGTGGTGGCGTGGTGGGTGAGTAGGTACATTGTGCTTGGAGTACCTGTGGCCCATCTCGTGGCTGACGTGGGGTCAGTGGCACGGTAATGCCTGGTGGTGGCGCGGTGGGTGAGTGGGCACATTATGCTTGTATATACACGTGTGCGAGTGCGTGCACATATATACACACCTATATATACACACACGTGTGCGAGTGCGTGCACATATATACACACCTATATATACACACACGTGTGCGAGTGCGTGCACATATATACACACCTATATATACACGTGTGCGAGTGCATGCACATATATACACACCTATATATACACGTGTGCGAGTGCGTGCACATATATACATACCTATATATACACACGTGTGCGAGGGTGTGCACATATATACATACCTATATATACACACGTGTGCGAGTGCGTGCACATATATACATACCTATATATACACGTGTGCGAGTGCGTGCACATATATACATACCTATATATACACGTGTGCGAGTGCGTGCACATATATACATACCTATATATACACGTGTGCGAATGCGTGCACATATATACATACCTATATATACACGTGTGCGAGTGCGTGCACATATATACATACCTATATACACACGTGTGCGAGTGCGTGCATATATATGTATATATAGATTTATTGCTCCGTACCTTTATCATGCGAATGATCTCTCCGCAGTCTCCAGGCTCTGCTGCTCGGACCCTGCATCCCGCCATGCTCCGCGCACACACTACGCTCCGCGCACACACTACGCTCCGCGCACACACTACGCTCCGCGCACACACTACGCTCCGCGCACACAATACGCTCCGCGCACACACTACGCTCCGCGCACACACCACGCTCCGCGCACACACCACGCTCCGCGCACACACCACGCTCCGCGCACACACACGCACACACTACGCTCCACACACTACGCTCTGCACACACACGCACACACCCTACGCTCTGCACACACACACGCACACACCCTACACTATGCTCTGCACACACACGCACACACACTACGCTCTGAACACACACTATGCTCTGCGCACACACACACACACACACACACTACTCTCCCCACCCACACATTACGCTCCGCACACACACTATGCTCTGCGCACACACACACGCACACACACACTACGCTCTGCACACACCCAAACACTACGTTCTGCGCACACCCACACACTACGCTCTGCGCGTGCACACACACTACACTCTATACACACACACTACGCTCCGCACACACTACGCTCTGCGCGTGCACACACACACACTACGCTCTGCGCGTGCACACACACACACTACGCTCCACACACACTATGCTCGCACACACATCCACACTATGCTTCGCACACACACACTATGCTCTGCGCGCGCACACACACCACGCTCTGCACAGACGCTCCCCTCCCCCAGACTCCCTCACAGCTAAACCCTGCAGACTTTGACCCCCCCCCTCTCCACCCCCAGGCTCCGCCTCGCCCCCCTGTGTGTGCAAAGCAGTCAGTAATGCAACGGCTCCTGGGATGTTAACTCTTTCAGGGTCCTGCAGAGCATCATGTGTGCGTGTGTGCAGAGCATTGTGTGTGTGTGTGTGTGTGCAGAGCATTGTGTGTGTACAGAGCATTGTGTGTGCGTGTGTGCAGCGCATTGTGTGTGTACAGAGCATTGTGTGTGCGTGTGTGCAAAGCATTGTGTGTGCAGAGCATTGTGTGTGTACAGAGCATTGTGTGTGCGTGTGCAAAGCATTGTGTGTGCAGAGCATTATGTGTGCGTGTGTGCAGAGCATTGTGTGTGTACAGAGCATTGTGTGTGTACAGAGCATTGTGTGTGCGTGTGTGCAAAGCATTGTGTGTGCAGAGCATTATGTGTGCAGAGCATTGTGTGAGCGCAGAGAAGTGTAAGTGTGTGTGAGTATGCGTGCTTCAGAGCAACTTGTATGTGTGCAGAGTATTGTGTGTGTGAGTATGCAGAGTGTGTGTCAGAGCAGTGTGTGTGTGTGCAGAGTATTGTGTGTGTGTGTGCAGAGTATTGTGTGTGTGTGTGTGTGCAGAGTATTGTGTGTGAGTATGCACAGCGTGTGTCAGAGCAGTGTGTGTGTGTGCACAGAGTATATACATGCTATCCTGCTTAACAAACTCCAGAGCTCTGGAATAGGGAAACATGCTTTAAACTGGTTTCAGTCCTACCTATCAGGAAGATCCCAACATGTGTCCATCTCAGGCTCTAACTCCAACCCCCTGGATATCACCTGTGGTGTCCCGCAAGGCTCTGTTCTGGGGCCCCTACTCTTCTCAGTGTTCATCAATGATCTTCCCACAGCTTGTAAGGAAGCCTCAATACACATGTACGCAGATGACACAATCCTATATGCACACAGCCATAGCCTCTCTGACCTTCAACACATACTTCAGTCTGACTTTTTGGATTTCCCCAAAAAAACTGTTTCTAAACACTGACAAGACTGTAACAATGGCATTTGGGACCAGGGCTACATTTCTAAATCCTCCAGTGACTGAGCTCCTGATTAGAACCAACGCTAACACCACCCTAACACCTGTCACTAGTTTTAAATACCTGGGCTTATGGTTTGACTCCCACTTAACATTCGGGATGCACATTGATACCCCGACATCCAAATCCTATGCCAAACTAGGGGTACTTTACAGGAACAAATCCTCCCTAAGTCTCCTGGTCAGAAAGTGTATCGCACAGCAGATGCTAATGCCAATTATTGACTATGGAGACATAGTATATGGCTCGGCACCTCAAACCCACCTTAGCAAACTTGACACCCTCTACAATTCAATTTGCCGTTTTGTTCTCCAATGCAACTACAACACACATCTCTGCGAAATGCTCAAAGAACTAGTTTGTCCATCACTAGAGTCTAGGCGCAAAGTTCACCTTTCCTGTCTTGCCTTCAAATACTTTCTGGGCAAGCTACCCGCCTATCTGAACAAGCTCCTCACCCCTACCACATGCAGCACCTATCACCTGAGATCAGACTCCAAGAGACTGTTCATGGTCCCAAGGTTCAACAAAGTATCCGGCCGCTCCTCCTTCTCTTACCGTGCACCCCAAAACTGGAACAACCTACCAGAGACTCTCACATCCACCACCAGTTTAAGTTCTTTCAAAACTAAAGCTGTCTCACATTTTAATCTGGTCTGTAACTGTTACATACGCCTATAATATATATTACCTGTAACTGTTACACACGCCTATAATATATATTATCTGTAACTGTTACATACGCCTATAATATATATTATCTGTAACTGTTACATACGCCTATAATATATATTATGTGTAACTGTTACATACGCCTATAATATATATTATCTGTAACTGTTACATACGCCTATAATATATATTACCTGTAACTGTTACATACGCCTATAATATATATTATCTGTAACTGTTACATACGCCTATAATATATATTACCTGTAACTGTTACATACGCCTATAATATATACTATCTGTAACTGTTACACACGCCTATAATATATATTATCTGTAACTGTTACACACGCCTATAATATATATTACCTGTAACTGTAACATACGCCTATAATATATATTATCTGTAACTGTTACATACGCCTATAATATATATTATCTGTAACTGTTACATACGCCTATAATATATATTATCTGTAACTGTTACATACGCCTATAATATATATTATCACTAACTGTTACATACGCCTATAATATATATTATCTGTAACTGTGACATACGCCTATAATATATATTATCTGTAACTGTTACATACGCCTATAATATATATTATCTGTAACTGTTACATACGCCTATAATATATATTATCACTAACTGTTACATACGCCTATAATATATATTATCTGTAACTGTTACATACGCCTATAATATATATTATCTGTAACTGTTACATACGCCTATAATATATATTACCTGTAACTGTTACATACGCCTATAATATATATTATCTGTAACTGTTACATACGCCTATAATATATATTATCTGTAACTGTTACATACGCCTATAATATATATTATCACTAACTGTTACATACGCCTATAATATATATTATCTGTAACTGTTACATACGCCTATAATATATATTACCTGTAACTGTTACATACGCCTATAATATATATTATCTGTAACTGTTACACACGCCTATAATATATATTATCTGTAACTGTTACATAAGCCTATAATATTATAATTAAAATGTGAGACAGCTTTAGTTATGAAAGAACTTAGACTGGTGGTGGATGTGAGAGACTCCGGTAGGTTGTTCCAGTTTTGCGGTGCACGGTAAGAGAAGGAGGAACGGCCGGATACTTTGTTGAAACTTGGGACCATGAACAGTCTTTTGGAGTCAGATCTCAGATAGGTGCTGCATGTGGTAGGGGTGAGGAGCTTGTTCAGGTAGGCGGGTAGCTTGTCCAGAAAGTATTTGAAGTCTGCAGCAACAACGGGGCTCCCACGGACCTCAATCTTGGTGTGCCGACATCCAATTTGGAACCAAGTCCTCCTGTATGTCCATATTGTCGCACCCAAACCGGCCCGGTATTAGGCGTCCGTGTTGAAAGGGAATCTCAGTGCAGTCAGGAATCGGCTGTGGCGTCTCATGCCAAGGCTGCGTAGTCAACGCAAATAGCCCTTTCGTCAGCAAACCGCTGACTTCATCAGAAAACGCCGGAGGTAAAAGCGCGAGGGAGGACAATCTCAGGGGCCCATCAGCTGGATATGTAAACCGTGAACAGATCCGGGAACACAGACTCCTGGGTATGCCGAGGTGGTGTGTCCGTTTCCGGCCTGGGGATCGGGAGGTGTAACTGCTACAATTGACCAATTCCTCCACACCACAGCCAGGGTCCCACAGGTCCTGCCTGCCCGAGCGTGATGACGCCACAGGCGAGAGTCCAGAGAATCCAGGAACGAGCCCTACGTCGCTTAGAATTATGACTTCATCAGGGGTTCAACTTCCACTGATGAAGTCGTAATTCTAAGCGACGAAACGCGTTGGGCTTGTTCCTGGATCCTTTTGAATTTTATACTGCATTTACTATTCACTATATTTTTTCTTTTATTGTATAGCTGTGCTGTAATTCCCCCTTTCTGATACACACACACACACACTATTCCCCCAGCGTGAACTCCTCCCTCGGACCTGACCCCCCCCCCCCCCCAAAGAAACACACTGACAACTTGAGTATGGTTCGATGGCCGCAGAATTTATCGATAACCACAAAACACGAAAAACTGATTGCACCCCGCATGTCCTGTCCCCCCAATACCCTCCCAAAGCCCGCCAATCCTGTCATCCTATCCCCCCCAATACTGCCCCGAGCCCGCCATCTGTGTCTTATCCGAGGACAGCATACCACTTGACCACGCCGGTCACATTTTGGGAACACCTCCACCACAAAATCCCAACTAAATGGGACTTTCAGCCCCCCAGAGTTCAATATATCCCGTCCTGGAGGCTGCACCCCACTCCCTAGCTTACCCTGACCCTCTTCCACCCCCAACACCCTCTGTGGTCATGGCACCACCCCACGTCCTGCCCCCTTTCTCCCGATTATGTACAGGGGGAAGATGGCCGGCCGCCATCTTCGTTGAGGCCACATGTCCCTTCCTCACACAGGAAGCGGTGGAAAGGAACACAAAGATCAATATGTAGAACAAGAGAAGCCCCCCTCCTGGCTCCTGCCCGTTTTTGCAGGGGGCCGTTGGTGGGGCAGTAGAGGCTCCTGCCCAATGTGGGCAGTTGCGGTGGGTAGAGGGTGGGGGAGGTTATTGGGGTCAGTTTTCCTGCCCCATCCTCCTGACGGCCTCCTCATCGAAGCTGAGCACTTGGTATCCAGGCTCCTGGGTGAGATTCTGGGCCCCCATGGACATGTACAACTGAAGGGCCGGACTGTTCCACTTCAGGACTGTAAGGTGCATGTGGGTGCAGCCCAACTTCAGGCCCTCCTGAATAAGAGAAGGAGGGGGGGCAAAAGACGGTATTTAGGACCCACACACAGCTTTGGGGTTTTAAATGGCCCAGTGTTTATTTACCCTCTCCTACACTCAATTGTATATCCTTTTGTATTTGTGAGCACCCCTGCTCCATACACTCAATGGTATGTCTCAGTGTCCTCGTGAGGCAACCCCTCATACACTCAAGGATATGGCCCAGCGTCTTTGTGAAGCTCCCGTCCCCCATACACTTAATGGTATGGCCCAGCGTCTTTGTGAAGCTCCCGTCCCCCATACACTTAATGGTATGGCCCAGCGTCTTTGTGAAGCTCCCGTCCCCCATACACTTAATGGTATGGCCCAGCGTCTTTGTGAAGCTCCCGTCCCCCATACACTTAATGGTATGGCCCAGCGTCTTTGTGAAGCTCCCGTCCCCCATACACTTAATGGTATGGCCCAGCGTCTTTGTGAAGCTCCCGTCCCCCATACACTTAATGGTATGGCCCAGCGTCTTTGTGAAGCTCCCGTCCCCCATACACTTAATGGTATGGCCCAGCGTCTTTGTGAAGCTCCCGTCCCCCATACACTTAATGGTATGGCCCAGCGTCTTTGTGAAGCTCCCGTCCCCCATACACTTAATGGTATGGCCCAGCGTCTTTGTGAAGCTCCCGTCCCCCATACACTTAATGGTATGGCCCAGTGTCTTTGTGAGGCCCCCCCAACCCCATACACTCAATGGTATGGCCCAGTATCTTCCTCAACTCCCCTCCTATATTCCCAGTTATATGGCTTAGGCTCTTCCTGCCCCCCCCCCCCCCCGAAGGCTTATTGAAAAGCCCCAGTGTCTACCTGCCCCAAAACACGCAATGGTATGGTCTAGTGCCTTCCTAACCCCACCTCCCCATCCGCATACACTTATTAGTATGGCCCAGGCTTTTTGCCGATTCCTCCATAAACTCAATAGTATAATCCAGTATTCCTGACCCCGCCCCCCCCCCCCCCCCATACACTTAATATCAGGACCCAGTTACCTACCCCCCTCCTTATAAACTCAGTGTTGGGTGGAACTTGGTCTCCCCCCTCACAACCTCTTCCTTGGTATGACCCATGCTCTTCCAACCTGCTGCAGCCCCAGGCCCTGCCCCTCCCCAGCTTTTAACTTGGTATCTTCCATACCTAGACTTTAGCTTTCCCCCTGTGGCGGTAGGGAGGGTTTGGCCCGGGGTTAACGGGGTTACCCCCCAAGGGCCCCCCTCTAACGTCGCCAGGGAGACAAGGGGTTAACTGGGCTGAGGCCCAGAAATGTGATTTTACCCTTGTTATAACCTGTAAATGTATTCTTCCCTGTTCCATTGTAATGTCTGGGTTAATCAGTACCTGCATAACACACACACTGGGTCATCAGGGGTTAATTGTGTAAGCCCAGTGGGCTAGTTAATGCGTTATCTGTGTATTCCCTTTGCCTCATGGGCCTGCAACTGCCTGTGTCAGAGTGTAAGTGATGTCTGGAACATGAGGGGAAAGGGGGGGAATATTTTGACCTGTCTTGCCTGCCAGCAAGGTATTCTGAGCTGGGGTCTTAGAGAAGAGAGGGTTTTAGCACCCCACATGATAGATGCATATGGGGGACATATATTTTTGATAAAGTGACTTTTTGCAGTTTGTAGAAATGTCCAGAAACCAAATGGTTTGCCTCATCTGAGTCTAGTCACTTGCCTATGCACGCTTCCTCTCTCCCAGTGCATATCAACAGGGAGGTGTGAACTGAAGGCCAGATTGGAGCCTGGCTTCCCAGGGGAATTGTTTATGCGGGAAGCAGGCAAAAGGAAGGGAAGGGTTTGTTATTCACACCTTCCAGCAAAAGGTATTCCCCAACAGGATATCAAAAGTGAGTAACTTTATTAAATATAAGGATACTATGAGATGTCCTTGGCTGAACCGGCTAAGAATTACATAAGTGTATTGGCGAGAGTAAGCCAATCTTGGGAAGTCTAAACATTGAATATGTAACTGCTGCTAAATGCCAGATATTAATATCTCTATTAATGTTCATATTACAATGTAATTTTTGGTCTTCCTACGAGCGTCAGGTGTCCCAGAATGCAGTAATATATCTCACCTGACTGTATGTATTACGGAGCGGAAGTTATGCAATGATTTGCAGTAAATATGAACTTTTGGTTAAGTCTGAGACCCCCCAGAGTTCTACTGCAGATGTGCCAGCTAGCAGGGGGGCCTGTCCTAAAATGTGTTCCCCCACCAAAGATTGGCTGGAGATAATTGCAAACCAATCCCAGGGTCTTAATGTTACAGATAGAGGGACAAAGGGTTTATAACCTGCTGTTTCCCATCTATCCTTTGTCTTCATTTTTGGTTGCCATGCAATGTCTTGGGCTGATTGCTGGATGAAACTGCCAGTTCAGATGGGACTGTTTTCATTATTTTCATCTTTTACGTAAGTGTCTATATTTTGCCTGTTATTGTATAATCTGTTGTGTTCACCTTTATCAAGGAATAAATTCTATTTATCATATCTAAGTCTCGTCCCAGTTCAAACCCAGGTATATATATATATTTATATATATAGTTTTTTGGTGTAAATTACAGCCTGTCGCAAGCTCTCGTGACACCCCCACCCTGACTAAATGGTATTGTCCGAACTACACAGGAGGAGCTCACCCCCCCCCCACCCTCACATTTCTTGGTATAGTCCGGGCCCCTTATCTCACCTGAGATACTCTCCTCATAAGCTGCTTCCCAAGGCCTCTCCCTGTGTGAGAGAGAGAGAGCAGGGACAAGGGAGCGACGCTCTGCGGGGACAAGGGAGCACCGCTCTGCGGGGACAAGGGAGCGACGCTCTGCGGGGACAAGGGAGGGAGAGGGGACAAGGGAGCGCCGCTCTGCGGGGACAAGGGAGCGCCGCTCTGCGGGGACAAGGGGGCGACGCTCTGCGGGCACAAGGGAGCGACGCTCTGCGGGGACAAGGGAGCGACGCTCTGCGGGGACAAGGGAGCGCCGCTCTGCGGGGACAAGGGAGCGACGCTCTGCGGGGACAAGGGAGGGAGAGGGGACAAGGGAGCGCCGCTCTGCGGGGACAAGGGAGCGCCGCTCTGCGGGGACAAGGGGGCGACGCTCTGCGGGCACAAGGGAGCGACGCTCTGCGGGGACAAGGGAGCGACGCTCTGCGGGGACAAGGGAGCGACGCTCTGCGGGGACAAGGGAGCGACGCTCTGCGGGGACAAGGGAGCGACGCTCTGCGGGGACAAGGGAGGGAGAGGGGACAAGGGAGGGAGAGGGGATAAGGGAGCGCCGCTCTGCGGGTCTCTGGCATGGAGAGGGGATAAGGGAGCGACGCTCTGCGGGTCTCTGGCATGGAGAGGGGATAAGGGAGCGACGCTCTGCGGGTCTCTGGCATGGAGAGGGGATAAGGGAGAGACGCTCTGCGGGTCTCTGGCAGGGAGAGGGGATAAGGGAGCGACGCTCTGCGGGTCTCTGGCAGGGAGAGGGGATGAGGGAGCGACGCTCTGCGGGTCTCTGGCAGGGAGAGGGGATGAGGGAGCGACGCTCTGCGGGTCTCTGGCAGGGAGAGGGGATAAGGGAGCGACGCCCTGCGGGTCTCTGGCAGGGAGAGGGGATAAGGGAGCGACGCTCTGCGGGTCTCTGGCAGGGAGAGGGGATAAGGGAGCGACGCTCTGCGGGTCTCTGGCAGGGAGAGGGGATGAGGGAGCGACGCTTTGCGGGTCTCTGGCAGGGAGAGGGGATAAGGGGGGCGACGTTCTGCGGGTCTCTGGCAGGGAGAGGGGATGAGGGGGCGACGTTCTGCGGGTCTCTGGCAGGGAGAGGGGATGAGGGAGCGACGCTCTGCGGGTCTCTGGCAGGGAGAGGGGATGAGGGAGCGACGCTCTGCGGGTCTCTGGCAGGGAGAGGGGATGAGGGAGCGACGCTCTGCGGGTCTCTGGCAGGGAAAGGGGATGAGGGAGCGACGCTCTGCGGGTCACTGGCAGGGAGAGGGGATGAGGGAGCGACGCTCTGCGGGTCACTGGCAGGGAGAGGGGATGAGGGAGCGACGCTCTGCGGGTCTCTGGCAGGGAGAGGGGATAAGGGAGCGACGCTCTGCGGGTCTCTGGCAGGGAGAGGGGATAAGGGAGCGACGCTCTGCGGGTCTCTGGCAGGGAGAGGGGATGAGGGAGCGACGCTCTGCGGGTCTCTGGCAGGGAGAGGGGATAAGGGAGCGACGCTCTGCGGGTCTCTGGCAGGGAGAGGGGATAAGGGAGCGACGCTCTGCGGGTCTCTGGCATGGAGAGGGGATAAGGGAGCGACGCTCTGCGGGTCTCTGGCAGGGAGAGGGGATAAGGGGGGCGACGTTCTGCGGGTCTCTGGCAGGGAGAGGGGATAAGGGAGCGACGCTCTGCGGGTCTCTGGCAGGGAGAGGGGATAAGGGAGCGACGCTCTGCGGGTCTCTGGCATGGAGAGGGGATAAGGGAGAGACGCTCTGCGGGTCTCTGGCAGGAGAGGGGATGAGGGAGCGACGCTCTGCGGGTCTCTGGCAGGGAGAGGGGATGAGGGAGCGACGCTCTGCGGGTCTCTGGCAGGGAGAGGGGATGAGGGAGCGACGCTCTGCGGGTCTCTGGCAGGGAGAGGGGATGAGGGAGCGACGCTCTGCGGGTCTGTGGCAGGGAGAGGGGATAAGGGAGCGACGCTCTGCGGGTCTGTGGCAGGGAGAGGGGATAAGGGAGCGACGCTCTGCGGGTCTCTGGCAGGGAGAGGGGATAAGGGAGCGACGCTCTGCGGGTCTCTGGCAGGGAGAGGGGATAAGGAGCGACGCCCTGCGGGTCTCTGGCAGGGAGAGGGGATAAGGGAGCGACGCCCTGCGGGTCTCTGGCAGGGAGAGGGGATAAGGGAGCGACGCCCTGCGGGTCTCTGGCAGGGAGAGGGGATAAGGGAGCGACGCTCTGCGGGTCTCTGGCAGGGAGAGGGGATAAGGGAGCGACGCCCTGCGGGTCTCTGGCAGGGAGAGGGGATAAGGGAGCGACGCCCTGCGGGTCTCTGGCAGGGAGAGGGGATAAGGGAGCGACGCCCTGCGGGTCTCTGGCAGGGAGAGGGGATAAGGGAGCGACGCTCTGCGGGTCTCTGGCAGGGAGAGGGGATAAGGGAGCGACGCTCTGCGGGTCTCTGGCAGGGAGAGGGGATAAGGGAGCGACGCTCTGCGGGTCTCTGGCAGGGAGAGGGGATGAGGGAGCGACGCTCTGCGGGTCTCTGGCAGGGAGAGGGGATGAGGGGGCGACGTTCTGCGGGTCTCTGGCAGGGAGAGGGGATGAGGGAGCGACGCTCTGCGGGTCTCTGGCAGGGAGAGGGGGATAAGGGAGTGACGCTCTGTGGGTCTCTGGCAGGGAGAGGGGATGAGGGAGCGACGCTCTGCGGGTCTCTGGCAGGGAGAGGGGATGAGGGAGCGACGCTCTGCGGGTCTCTGGCAGGGAGAGGGGATGAGGGAGCGACGCTCTGCGGGTTCTAACCTCTGAAGTGGGGGGCCACATACAGATCCTGCAGGTGCACGGTTCGGCCGGTCCAGCTGCTGTAACTGTTGGCAAACAGAGCGTAACCAGCGAAGGGGCCCCCTGCAGGGAGAGAGGCCATCTTTAATGATCCCGACCCTTTGAGGACGGTAGATACACAGAGATAATGTCACGCGGTTCCTCGGTCACTCGCCTGTGTCACTTCTCTCCTCGTCTGGCCGTTCTGCCACCAAACAGCGAAACCAGGGACTGTCCCCAAAGCCGTCCCGCAGCAAATCTAAGGAGACAGGGGACATTATACCTTCTGTCACCGTCCCCTCTCCTCCTCCTCTCTGTCACCGTCCCCTCTCCTCCTCCTCTCTGTCACTGTCCCTCTCCTCCCTCTCTCTGTCACTGTCCCCTCTCCCTCCTCCTCTCTGTCACTGTCCCCTCTCCTCCTCCTTCTCA
>NW_027454461.1:0-77904 GCF_040206685.1 Ascaphus truei | reverse complement strand
TCTCTCTCTCCCTTCTCTCTCCTCTCTCCCTCTCCCTTCTCTCTCACTCTCCCTTCTCTCTCCATTTTCCTTGTCACTCCCTCATCTCTCTCTCTCTCTCTCTCTCTCTCTCTCTCTCTCTCTCTCTCCCTTCTCCATCTTCCTTCTTCTCCATCTCCCTTCTCTCTACATCTACCTTCTCTCTCTCCGTATCCCTTCTCTCTCTCCCTCTTCCTTCTCTCTCTCCCTCTTCCTTCTCTCTCTCCCTCTTCCTTCTCTCTCTCCCTCTTCCTTCTCTCTCCCTATCCCTTGTCGCTCCCTCTCCCTTGTTTCTACCTCTCCCTTGTCTCTCCATTCTCTCTCCCTCTTCCTTCTCTCTCCCTCTTCCTTCTCTCTCCCTCTTCCTTCTCTCTCCCTCTTCCTTCCCTCTCCCTCTCCCTTCTCTCTCTCCCTTCTCTCTCTCCTCTCTCCCTCTACCTTCTCTCTCCCTCTCCCTTCTCAATCCCTTTTCCTTGTCACTCCCTCATCACTCTCTCTCTCTCCCTTCTCTCTCTCTCCCTTCTCCATCTTCCTTCTTTCTCCATCTCCCTTCTCTCTACATCTACCTTCTCTCTCTCCCTATCCCTTCTCTCTCTCCCTATCCCTTCTCTCTCTCCCTATCCCTTCTCTCTCTCCCTATCCCTTCTCTCTCTCCCTCTTCCTTCTCTCTCCCTATCCCTTGTCGCTCCCTCTCCCTTGTTTCTACCTCTCCCTTGTCTCTCCATTCTCTCTCCCTCTTCCTTCCCTCTCCCTCTTCCTTCTCTCCCCATCTTCCTTCTCTCTCCATCTTCCTTCTCTCTCCATCTTCCTTCTCTCTCCATCTTCCTTCTCTCTCCCTTTCCATTCTCTCTTTCCATTTTCCTTTTCCCTCCCTTTTCCTTCTCTCTCCCTCTCCCTTCTCTCTCCCTCCTCTCTCCCTTGTCACCCCCTTCTATCTCCCTCTCCCTTCTCTCTCCCTATACCTTCTCTCTCCCTCTTCCTTCTCTCTCCCTCTTACTTCTCTCTCTCTTTCCATGCTCTCTCCCTTTTCCTTATCTTTCCATTCTCTCCCTTTTCCTTTCCCCTCCCCTTTCCTTCGCTCTCCCTCTCCCTTCTCTCTCTCTCTCCACTCCCTTCTCTCTCTCTCTCCCCCTCCCTTCTCTCTCCCTCTCCCTTATAACTCCCTCGTCATTCCCTCTACCTCTCTCTCTCCCTCTCCCTTCTCTCTCTCTCTCCCTTTCCCTTCTCTCTCACCCTCTTCCTTCTCTCTGTCTCTCCCTCTCCCTTCTCTCACTCTCCCTTCTCTCTCTCCTCTCTCCCTCTCCCTTCTCTCTCCCTCTCCATGCTCTCTCCCTTTTCCTTATCTCTCCATTCTCTCCCTTTTCCTTTCCCCTCCCCTTTCCTTCGCTCTCCCTCTCCCTTCTCTCTCTCTCCACTCCCTTCTCTCTCTCTCTCCCCCTCCCTTCCCTCTCCCTTATAACTCCCTCGTCATTCCCTCTACCTCTCTCTCTCCCTCTCCCTTCTCTCTCTCCCTTCTCTCTCTCTCCCTTTCCCTTCTCTCTCACCCTCTTCCTTCTCTCTGTCTCTCCCTCTCCCTTCTCTCTCTCTCCCTTCTCTCTCTCCTCTCTCCCTCTCCCTTCTCTCTCCCTTCTCTCTCCCTTTTCCTTGTCACTCCCTCATCACTCTCTCTCTCTCTCCCTCTCTCTCTCTCTCTCCCTTCTCTCTCTCTCCCTTCTCCATCTTCCTTCTTTCTCCATCTCCCTTCTCTCTACATCTACCTTCTCTCTCTCCGTATCCCTTCTCTCTCTCCGTATCCCTTCTCTCTCTCCGTATCCCTTCTCTCTCTCCCTATCCCTTTTCTCTCTCCCTCTTCCTTCTCTCTCCCTATCCCTTGTCGCTCCCTCTGCCTTGTTTCTACCTCTCCCTTGTCTCTCCATTCTCTCTCCCTCTTCCTTCCCTCTCCCTCTTCCTTCCCTCTCCCTCTTCCTTCTCTCTCCATCTTCCTTCTCTCTCCATCTTCCTTCTCTCTCCCTTTCCATTCTCTCTCCCTTTTCCTTTCCGCTCCCTTTTCCTTCTCTCTCCCTCTCCCTTCTCTCTCCCTCCTCTCTCCCTTGTCACCCCCTCCTCTCTCCCTCTCCCTTCTCTCTCCCTATCCCTTCTCTCTCCCTTTCCTTGTCTCTCCCTCTCCCTTGTCTCTCCATTCTCTCTCCCTTTTCCTTCCCTCTCCCTTTCCTTCTCTCTCCCTTTTCCTTCTCTCTCCCTTTTCCTTCTCTCTCCTTTTCCCTTCTCTCTCCCTTTTCTTTCTCTCTCCCTTTTCTTTCTCTCTCCCTTTTCTCACTCCCTTCTCTATCCCTCTGCCTTTCTCTCCCTTCTCTCTCCCTATCCCTTCTCTCTCCCTCTTCCTTCTCTCTCCCTCTTCCGTCTCTCTCCCTTTCCATGCTATCTCCCTTTTCCTTATCTCTCCATTCTCTCCCTTTTCCTTTCCCCTACCCTTTCCTTCGCTCTCCCTCTCCCTTCTCTCTCTCTCCACTCCCTTCTCTCTCTCCCCCTGCCTTCTCTCTCCCTCTCCCTTATAACTCCCTCGTCATTCCCTCTCCCTCTCCCTTCTCTCTCTCAACCATTCCTTTCTCTCTCACCCTCTTCCTTCTCTCTGTCTCTCCCTCTCTCTTCTCTCTCTCCCTTCTCTCTCCTCTCTCCCTCTCCCTTCTCTCTCACTCTCCCTTCTCTCTCCATTTTCCTTGTCACTCCCTCATCTCTCTCTCTCTCTCTCTCTCTCTCTCTCTCTCTCCCTTCTCCATCTTCCTTCTTCTCCATCTCCCTTCTCTCTACATCTACCTTCTCTCTCTCCGTATCCCTTCTCTCTCTCCCTCTTCCTTCTCTCTCTCCCTCTTCCTTCTCTCTCTCCCTCTTCCTTCTCTCTCTCCCTCTTCCTTCTCTCTCCCTATCCCTTGTCGCTCCCTCTCCCTTGTTTCTACCTCTCCCTTGTCTCTCCATTCTCTCTCCCTCTTCCTTCTCTCTCCCTCTTCCTTCTCTCTCCCTCTTCCTTCTCTCTCCCTCTTCCTTCTCTCTCCCTCTTCCTTCTCTCTCCCTCTTCCTTCTCTCTCCCTCTTCCTTCTCTCTCCCTCTTCCTTCTCTCTCCCTCTTCCTTCTCTCTCCCTCTTCCTTCTCTCTCCATCTTCCTTCTCTCTCCATCTTCCTTCTCTCTCCCTTTTCCTTTCCCCTCCCTTTTCCTTCTCTCTCCCTCTCCCTTCTCTCTCCCTCCTCTCTCCCTTGTCACCCCCTTCTCTCTCCCTCTCCCTTCTCTCTCCCTATCCCTTCTCTCTCCCTTTCCTTGTCTCTCCCTCTCCCTTGTCTCTCCATTCTCTCTCCCTATCCCTTCTCTCTCCCTCTTCCTTCTCTCTCCCTCTTACTTCTCTCTCCCTTTCCATGCTCTCTCCCTTTCCATGCTCTCTCCCTTTTCCTTATCTCTCCATTCTCTCCCTTTTCCTTGCCTCCCCTTTCCTTCGCTCTCCCTCTCCCTTCTCTCTCTCTCCACTCCCTTCTCTCTCTCTCCCCCTCCCTTCTCTCTCTCTCCCCCTCCCTTCTCTCTCCCTCTCCCTTATAACTCCCTCGTCATTCCCTCTACCTCTCTCTCTCCCTCTCCCTTCTCTCTCTCTCCCTTTTCTCTCTCCTCTCTCCCTCTCCCTTCTCTCTCCCTCTCCCTTCTCTCTCCCTTTTCCTTGTCACTCCCTCATCACTCTCTTTCTCTCCCTTCTCTCTCTCTCTCCCTTTTCTCTCTCCCTCTTCCTTCGCTCTCCCTTTCCTTCTCTCTCCCTTTTCCTTCTCTCTCCCTTTTCCTTCTCTCTCCTTTTCCCTTCTCTCTCCCTTTTCTTTCTCTCTCCCTTTTCTCACTCCCTTCTCTATCCCTCTGCCTTTCTCTCCCTTCTCTCTCCCTATCCCTTCTCTCTCCCTCTTCCTTCTCTCTCCCTCTTCCGTCTCTCTCCCTTTCCATGCTATCTCCCTTTTCCTTATCTCTCCATTCTCTCCCTTTTCCTTTCCCCTACCCTTTCCTTCGCTCTCCCTCTCCCTTCTCTCTCTCTCCACTCCCTTCTCTCTCTCCCCCTCCCTTCTCTCTCCCTCTCCCTTATAACTCCCTCGTCATTCCCTCTCCCTCTCCCTTCTCTCTCTCAACCATTCCTTTCTCTCTCACCCTCTTCCTTCTCTCTGTCTCTCCCTCTCTCTTCTCTCTCTCCCTTCTCTCTCCTCTCTCCCTCTCCCTTCTCTCTCACTCTCCCTTCTCTCTCCATTTTCCTTGTCACTCCCTCATCTCTCTCTCTCTCTCTCTCTCTCTCTCTCTCTCTCTCTCTCTCTCTCTCTCTCTCTCTCTCTCTCTCCCTTCTCCATCTTCCTTCTTCTCCATCTCCCTTCTCTCTACATCTACCTTCTCTCTCTCCGTATCCCTTCTCTCTCTCCCTCTTCCTTCTCTCTCTCCCTCTTCCTTCTCTCTCTCCCTCTTCCTTCTCTCTCTCCCTCTTCCTTCTCTCTCCCTATCCCTTGTCGCTCCCTCTCCCTTGTTTCTACCTCTCCCTTGTCTCTCCATTCTCTCTCCCTCTTCCTTCTCTCTCCCTCTTCCTTCTCTCTCCCTCTTCCTTCTCTCTCCCTCTTCCTTCCCTCTCCCTCTCCCTTCTCTCTCTCCCTTCTCTCTCTCCTCTCTCCCTCTACCTTCTCTCTCCCTCTCCCTTCTCAATCCCTTTTCCTTGTCACTCCCTCATCACTCTCTCTCTCTCCCTTCTCTCTCTCTCCCTTCTCCATCTTCCTTCTTTCTCCATCTCCCTTCTCTCTACATCTACCTTCTCTCTCTCCCTATCCCTTCTCTCTCTCCCTATCCCTTCTCTCTCTCCCTATCCCTTCTCTCTCTCCCTATCCCTTCTCTCTCTCCCTCTTCCTTCTCTCTCCCTATCCCTTGTCGCTCCCTCTCCCTTGTTTCTACCTCTCCCTTGTCTCTCCATTCTCTCTCCCTCTTCCTTCCCTCTCCCTCTTCCTTCTCTCCCCATCTTCCTTCTCTCTCCATCTTCCTTCTCTCTCCATCTTCCTTCTCTCTCCATCTTCCTTCTCTCTCCCTTTCCATTCTCTCTTTCCATTTTCCTTTTCCCTCCCTTTTCCTTCTCTCTCCCTCTCCCTTCTCTCTCCCTCCTCTCTCCCTTGTCACCCCCTTCTATCTCCCTCTCCCTTCTCTCTCCCTATACCTTCTCTCTCCCTCTTCCTTCTCTCTCCCTCTTACTTCTCTCTCCCTTTCCATGCTCTCTCCCTTTTCCTTATCTTTCCATTCTCTCCCTTTTCCTTTCCCCTCCCCTTTCCTTCGCTCTCCCTCTCCCTTCTCTCTCTCTCTCCACTCCCTTCTCTCTCTCTCTCCCCCTCCCTTCTCTCTCCCTCTCCCTTATAACTCCCTCGTCATTCCCTCTACCTCTCTCTCTCCCTCTCCCTTCTCTCTCTCTCTCCCTTTCCCTTCTCACTCACCCTCTTCCTTCTCTCTGTCTCTCCCTCTCCCTTCTCTCACTCTCCCTTCTCTCTCTCCTCTCTCCCTCTCCCTTCTCTCTCCCTCTCCATGCTCTCTCCCTTTTCCTTATCTCTCCATTCTCTCCCTTTTCCTTTCCCCTCCCCTTTCCTTCGCTCTCCCTCTCCCTTCTCTCTCTCTCCACTCCCTTCTCTCTCTCTCCCCCTCCCTTCTCTCTCCCTCTCCCTTATAACTCCCTCGTCATTCCCTCTACCTCTCTCTCTCCCTCCCTTCTCTCTCTCCCTTCTCTCTCTCTCCCTTTCCCTTCTCTCTCACCCTCTTCCTTCTCTCTGTCTCTCCCTCTCCCTTCTCTCTCTCTCCCTTCTCTCTCTCCTCTCTCCCTCTCCCTTCTCTCTCCCTTCTCTCTCCCTTTTCCTTGTCACTCCCTCATCACTCTCTCTCTCTCCCTCTCTCTCTCTCTCTCCCTTCTCTCTCTCTCCCTTCTCCATCTTCCTTCTTTCTCCATCTCCCTTCTCTCTACATCTACCTTCTCTCTCTCCGTATCCCTTCTCTCTCTCCGTATCCCTTCTCTCTCTCCGTATCCCTTCTCTCTCTCCCTATCCCTTTTCTCTCTCCCTCTTCCTTCTCTCTCCCTATCCCTTGTCGCTCCCTCTGCCTTGTTTCTACCTCTCCCTTGTCTCTCCATTCTCTCTCCCTCTTCCTTCCCTCTCCCTCTTCCTTCCCTCTCCCTCTTCCTTCTCTCTCCATCTTCCTTCTCTCTCCATCTTCCTTCTCTCTCCATCTTCCTTCTCTCTCCCTTTCCATTCTCTCTCCCTTTTCCTTTCCGCTCCCTTTTCCTTCTCTCTCCCTCTCCCTTCTCTCTCCCTCCTCTCTCCCTTGTCACCCCCTCCTCTCTCCCTCTCCCTTCTCTCTCCCTATCCCTTCTCTCTCCCTTTCCTTGTCTCTCCCTCTCCCTTGTCTCTCCATTCTCTCTCCCTTTTCCTTCCCTCTCCCTTTCATTCTCTCTCCCTTTTCCTTCTCTCTCCCTTTTCCTTCTCTCTCCTTTTCCCTTCTCTCTCCCTTTTCTTTCTCTCTCCCTTTTCTCACTCCCTTCTCTATCCCTCTGCCTTTCTCTCCCTTCTCTCTCCCTATCCCTTCTCTCTCCCTCTTCCTTCTCTCTCCCTCTTCCGTCTCTCTCCCTTTCCATGCTATCTCCCTTTTCCTTATCTCTCCATTCTCTCCCTTTTCCTTTCCCCTACCCTTTCCTTCGCTCTCCCTCTCCCTTCTCTCTCTCTCCACTCCCTTCTCTCTCTCCCCCTCCCTTCTCTCTCCTTCTCCCTTATAACTCCCTCGTCATTCCCTCTCCCTCTCCCTTCTCTCTCTCAACCATTCCTTTCTCTCTCACCCTCTTCCTTCTCTCTGTCTCTCCCTCTCTCTTCTCTCTCTCCCTTCTCTCTCCTCTCTCCCTCTCCCTTCTCTCTCACTCTCCCTTCTCTCTCCATTTTCCTTGTCACTCCCTCATCTCTCTCTCTCTCTCTCTCTCTCTCTCCCTTCTCCATCTTCCTTCTTCTCCATCTCCCTTCTCTCTACATCTACCTTCTCTCTCTCCGTATCCCTTCTCTCTCTCCCTCTTCCTTCTCTCTCTCCCTCTTCCTTCTCTCTCTCCCTCTTCCTTCTCTCTCTCCCTCTTCCTTCTCTCTCCCTATCCCTTGTCGCTCCCTCTCCCTTGTTTCTACCTCTCCCTTGTCTCTCCATTCTCTCTCCCTCTTCCTTCTCTCTCCCTCTTCCTTCTCTCTCCCTCTTCCTTCTCTCTCCCTCTTCCTTCTCTCTCCCTCTTCCTTCTCTCTCCCTCTTCCTTCTCTCTCCCTCTTCCTTCTCTCTCCCTCTTCCTTCTCTCTCCCTCTTCCTTCTCTCTCCCTCTTCCTTCTCTCTCCATCTTCCTTCTCTCTCCATCTTCCTTCTCTCTCCATCTTCCTTCTCCCTCCCTCTTCCTTCTCTCTCCCTTTTCCTTTCCCCTCCCTTTTCCTTCTCTCTCCCTCTCCCTTCTCTCTCCCTCCTCTCTCCCTTGTCACCCCCTTCTCTCTCCCTCTCCCTTCTCTCTCCCTATCCCTTCTCTCTCCCTTTCCTTGTCTCTCCCTCTCCCTTGTCTCTCCATTCTCTCTCCCTATCCCTTCTCTCTCCCTCTTCCTTCTCTCTCCCTCTTACTTCTCACTCCCTTTCCATGCTCTCTCCCTTTCCATGCTCTCTCCCTTTTCCTTATCTCTCCATTCTCTCCCTTTTCCTTGCCTCCCCTTTCCTTCGCTCTCCCTCTCCCTTCTCTCTCTCTCCACTCCCTTCTCTCTCTCTCCACTCCCTTCTCTCTCTCTCCCCCTCCCTTCTCTCTCCCTCTCCCTTATAACTCCCTCGTCATTCCCTCTACCTCTCTCTCTCCCTCTCCCTTCTCTCTCTCTCCCTTTTCTCTCTCCTCTCTCCCTCTCCCTTCTCTCTCCCTCTCCCTTCTCTCTCCCTTTTCCTTGTCACTCCCTCATCACTCTCTTTCTCTCCCTTCTCTCTCTCTCTCCCTTTTCTCTCTCCCTCTTCCTTCGCTCTCCCTATCCCTTCTCTCTCCCTTTCCTTGTCTCTCCCTTTTCCTTCTCTCTCCCTTTTCCTTCTCTCTCCCTTTTCTTTCTCTCTCCATTTTCTCACTCCCTTCTCTATCCCTCTGCCTTCTCTCTCCCTACTCTCTCCCTATCCATTCTCTCTCCCTCTTCCTTCTCTCTCCCTCTTCCTTCTCTCTCCCTTTCCAATCTCTCTCCCTTTTCCTTGTCTCTCCATTCTCTCCCTTTTCCTTTCCCCTCCCCTTTCCTTTGCTCTCCCTCTCCCTTCTCTCTCTCTCCACTCCCTTCTCTCTCTCTCTCCCCCTCCCTTCTCTATCCCTCTCCCTTATAACTCCCTGATCATTCCCTCTACCTCTCTCTCCCCCTCTCCCTTCTCTCTCTCTCCCTTTCCCTTCTCTCGCACCCTCTTCCTTCTCTCTGTCTATCCCTCTCCCTTCTCTCTCTCCCTTCTCTCTCTCCTCTCTCCCTCTCCCTTCTCTCTCCCTCTCCCTTCTCTCTCCCTTTTCCTTGTCACTCCCTCATCACTCTCTCCCTCTCCCTTCTCTCTCCCTCTCCCTTCTCTCTCCCTATCCCTTCTCTCTCCCTATCCCTTCTCTCTCCCTTTCCTTGTCTCTCCCTCTCCCTTGTCTCTCCATTCTCTCTCCCTCTTCCTTCTCTCTCCCTCTTCCTTCTCTCTCCCTTTTCCTTCTATCTCCCTTTCCTTCTCTCTCCCTTTTCCTTCTCTCTCCCTTTACCTTCTCTCTCATTTTGCCTTTTCTCTCCCTTTTCTCTCCCTTTTCTCTCCCTTTTCTCTCCCTTTTCTCTCCCTTTTCTCTCCCTTTTCTTTTCCTTTTCTCTCCCTTTTCCTTTTCTCTCCCTTTTCCTTTTCTCTCCCTTTTCCTTTTCTCTCCCTTTTCCTTTTCTTTCCCTTTTCCTTTTCTCTCCCTCACCCTTCTCTCTCCCTCTCCCTTCTCTCTCCCTCTCCCTTCTCTCTCCATCTCCCTTCTCTCTACATCTACCTTCTCTCTCTCCGTATCCCTTCTTCCTCTCCCTATCCCTTCTCTCTCTCCCTATCCCTTCTCTCTCCCTATCCCTTATCTCTCCCTTTCCTTGTCTCTCCCTCTCCCTTCTCTCTCCCTTTTCTTTCTCTCTCCCTTCTCTCTCCCTTTTCTCACTCCCTTCTCTATCCCTCTGCCTTCTCTCTCCCTTCTCTCTCCCTATCCCATCTCTCTCCCTCTTCCTTCTCTCTCCTTCTTCCTTCTCTCTCACTTTCCATGCTCTCTCCCTTTTCCTTGTCTCTCCATTCTCTCCCTTTTCCTTTCCCCTCTCCTTTCCTTCGCTCTCCCTCTCCCTTCTCTCTCCCTCCTCTCTCCCTTGTCACTTCCATCTCTCTCCCTCTCCCTTTTCTCTCACTATCCCTTCTCTCTCCCTTTCCTTGTCTCTCCCTCTCCCTTGTCTCTCCATTCTCTCTCCCTCTTCCTTCTCTCTCCCTTTTCCTTCTATCTCCATTTCCTTCTCTCTCCCTTTTCATTTTCTCTCCCTTTTCCTTTTCTCTCCCTCTCCCTTCTCTCTCCCTCTCCCTTCTCTGTCCCTCCTCTCACACTTGTCTCTCCCTGCTTTCTCTCTCTCCCTTCTCTCTCTCTCCCTTCTCTCTCCCTCTCTTCTCTCTCCCTCTCCCTTCTCTCTCCCTCTCCCTTCTCTCAATTTTTTTCTCTCTTACTCCCACTCTATCTCTTTCACTTCAACCCGTCTCTTGCTCTCACACACATTTCTTTCTTCCACTTCTCTCTCTCTCTTTTTCTTTCTCACACCCTCTCTTTCTCTCCCTGCTCTCTATTACTCTCCCTGACTAGCATCCCTGCTCCTTCTAAATCACCTGTATTTTACTCTCACAAATGTCCTTTCTTTCTCTCTCTCTTTCAAGGACTACCACTCTCCCCTCTCTCTCACAAACCCCTCTCTCACTCAGTCTAAGCATTGTTTATTTAGTCCATCAGTGAAAGAGGGTCCTCAACTGCATTGCTCTAAAGGGGATTGCATTATATTTTTTCACTTATCTTGGGTAAAATTTATTTGCAGTATGAAAATAGGTAAGTTCGTCTATCAAGATGATGTTCACAAAGGACATACTAACAAGGAGGTAAGTAGTTGAGGTAAGTGAGTACACCTACACAATGCATTGCTTTTATCTCTCAGGATATAAAGCTTTGAGTTGATTTCTCTCCCTTTACACGAGTGTGCCCTTTTAGAGTCAGGCAGTGAACTCTTTGCTACTGTCCCATCTGCAGCGCTAGCTCGACTGTAAATTGGGGGAAGAAAGCATACCCCTTTACGGACGATAGACAGTAGTGCTTCTTCACTCCTAGCATACGGCAGAGGAGAAGCTCCGCTCTGTACAAAACGGATCTAGTCCTCAATGTCCAAGTACTTAGTAGTGAGGTAAAAGCTAGCTCTTTACCTCTAAGGGTGCCTCTCGCTAACATGCAACGAATGCAAGAGTTTTCAAAATTTTGAATGACTAACTGCATATAAATGCAACATGTCAATTGGATAGGGAATAGAATATATACAACAAAATAGAAAGGGCAGGCTCACAGACTGATTCCATGCCCTCCCTCACCCGCTCTTGACCCATGTTCACTATCACCCACCACCTCATCAACCTTCACCCTCACACTCATCCACCTTCACCCACCCACCATTGCCCCCTCACCAACACCTTCACTCACCCACACCTTCACTCATCCCCCTACCTCACCTACATTCACCAACCTTTAACCCCACTTAAACACACCCTCCCTCTTCCACCTTAATCTTCACCCTCCCTCACCCATGTTCACTCTACCTTACTGGCCTCAACCTTACCTACAAAGCCTCCTATACCCATATTAACCATCCCTCACCCACCTTCAACATCACCTTCCCACACCCTCCTTCACCCAACCTCCCTCACCCACCTTCTACCCTCATCATCCATATTAAAATTCACCTTCACCACCCTTACCTGCACACCAATACCCAGCCTCACCCTTGCCCACTCACCCATACCTGAACTGACCCACACTTTTTTCACCCACCTTCATCCTCACCCTCCCAGACACATTTACTCACCCTCCCTAATCCACCTTCAACACCACCTACCCACTCTCTTCATCATCCACCTTCCCTCAAAAACCTTCAACCTCCTTACCCACACCCACCATACATCCCTAAACCTCCCTCACCCACCTACCCACAACCTCCCTCACGTTCTTACCCACTTACACTTTTTCTTACCACACTTTCAACCCCAAACCACACCCTCCCTAAATTGTTCAGAACTTAACTCTCATTGGCCAAGTACCTAAATGAGTCACATAACTAAAAATGTTCTATTCTTTTTTCACCAAACACAAATACAAAAATAATCGTAAGGGTCAACCCTAACCCTAACTTTCAACGCTAACCCTAACTCTTCTCTGATTGGTTAGTACCCAAATGAGTCACATACCTAAATTTTCGTATTCCCCTATAACCCTGGGCCAAACAAAAATAGAAAAATAATCCTAAGTGTCAACCCTAACTTTCAACCCTAACTTTCAACCCTAACTTTCAACCCTAACTCTTCTCTGATTGGTTAGTACCCAAATGAGTCACATACCTAAATTTTCGTATTCCCCTATAACCCTGGGCCAAATAAAAATAGAAAAATAATCCTAACTTTCAACCCTAACTTTCAACCCTAACTTTCAACCCTAACTTTCAACCCTAACTCTTCTCTGATTGGTTAGTACCCAAATGAGTCACATACCTAAATTTTCGTATTCCCCTATAACCCAGGGCCAAACAAAAATAGAAAAATAATCCTAAGTGTCAACCCTAACTTTCAACCCTAACTTTCAACCCTAACTTTCAACCCTAACTTTCAACCCTAACTTTCAACCCTAACTTTCAACCCTAACTTTCAACCCTAACTTTCAACCCTAACTTTCAACCCTAACTTTCAACCCTAACTCTTCACTGATTTGTTAGTACCCAAATGAGTCACATACCTAAATTTTCGTATTCCCCTATAACCCTAACCCTAACCCTAACCCAAATAATCCTAAGTGTCAACCCTAACTTTCAACCCTAACTTTCAACCCTAACTTTCAACCCTAACTTTCAACCCTAACTTTCAACCCTAACTTTCAACCCTAACTTTCAACCCTAACTTTCAACCCTAACTCTTCTCTGATTGGTTAGTACCCAAATGAGTCACATACCTAAATTTTCGTATTCCCCTATAACCCTAACCCTAACCCTAACCCTAACCCTAACTTTCAACCCTAACTTTCAACCCTAACTTTCAACCCTAACTTTCAACCCTAACTCTTCTCTGATTGGTTAGTACCCAAATGAGTCACATACCTAAATTTTCGTATTCCCCTATAACCCTGGGCCAAACAAAAATAGAAAAATAATCCTAACTTTCAACCCTAACTTTCAACCCTAACTTTCAACCCTAACTTTCAACCCTAACTTTCAACCCTAACTCTTCTCTGATTGGTTAGTACCCAAATGAGTCACATACCTAAATTTTCGTATTCCCCTATAACCCTGGGCCAAACAAAAATAGAAAAATAATCCTAAGTGTCAACCCTAACTTTCAACCCTAACTTTCAACCCTAACTTTCAACCCTAACTTTCAACCCTAACTCTTCTCTGATTGGTTAGTACCCAAATGAGTCACATACCTAAATTTTCGTATTCCCCTATAACCCTGGGCCAAACAAAAATAGAAAAATAATCCTAAGTGTCAACCCTAACTTTCAACCCTAACTTTCAACCCTAACTTTCAACCCTAACTTTCAACCCTAACTTTCAACCCTAACTTTCAACCCTAACTTTCAACCCTAACTCTTCTCTGATTGGTTAGTACCCAAATGAGTCACATACCTAAATTTTCGTATTCCCCTATAACCCTGGGCCAAACAAAAATAGAAAAATAATCCTAAGTGTCAACCCTAACTTTCAACCCTAACTTTCAACCCTAACTTTCAACCCTAACTTTCAACCCTAATTCTTCTCTGATTGGTTAGTACCCAAATGAGTCACATACCTAAATTTTCGTATTCCCCTATAACCCTGGGCCAAACAAAAATAGAAAAATAATCCTAAGTGTCAACCCTAACTTTCAACCCTAACTTTCAACCCTAACTTTCAACCCTAACTCTTCTCTGATTGGTTAGTACCCAAATGAGTCACATACCTAAATTTTCGTATTCCCCTATAACCCTAACCCTAACCCTAACCCTAACCCTAACCCTAACCCTAACCCTAAATTTTCGTATTCCCCTATAACCCTGGGCCAAACAAAAATAGAAAAATAATCCTAAGTGTCAACCCTAACTTTCAACCCTAACTTTCAACCCTAACTTTCAACCCTAACTTTCAACCCTAACTTTCAACCCTAACTTTCAACCCTAACTCTTCTCTGATTGGTTAGTACCCAAATGAGTCACATACCTAAATTTTCGTATTCCCCTATAACCCTGGGCCAAACAAAAATAGAAAAATAATCCTAAGTGTCAACCCTAACTTTCAACCCTAACTTTCAACCCTAACTTTCAACCCTAACTCTTCTCTGATTGGTTAGTACCCAAATGAGTCACATACCTAAATTTTCGTATTCCCCTATAACCCTGGGCCAAACAAAAATAGAAAAATAATCCAAAGTGTCAACCCTAACTTTCAACCCTAACTTTCAACCCTAACTTTCAACCCTAACTTTCAACCCTAACTTTCAACCCTAACTTTCAACCCTAACTTTCAACCCTAACTCTTCTCTGATTGGTTAGTACCCAAATGAGTCACATACCTAAATTTTCGTATTCCCCTATAACCCTGGGCCAAACAAAAATAGAAAAATAATCCTAAGTGTCAACCCTAACTTTCAACCCAAACTTTCAACCCTAACTTTCAACCCTAACTCTTCTCTGATTGGTTAGTACCCAAATGAGTCACATACCTAAATTTTCGTATTCCCCTATAACCCTGGGCCAAACAAAAATAGAAAAATAATCCTAAGTGTCAACCCTAACTTTCAACCCTTACTTTCAACCCTAACTTTCAACCCTAACTTTCAACCCTAACTTTCAACCCTAACTCTTCTCTGATTGGTTAGTACCCAAATGAGTCACATACCTAAATTTTCGTATTCCCCTATAACCCTAACCCTAACCCTAACCCTAATACCCTAACCCTAACCCTAACCCTAACCCTAACCCTAACCCTAACCCTAACCCTAACCCTAACCCTAACCCTAACCCTAACCCTAACCCTAACCCTAACTTTCAACCCTAACTTTCAACCCTAACTTTCAACCCTAACTTTCAACCCTAACTCTTCTCTGATTGGTTAGTACCCAAATGAGTCACATACCTAAATTTTCGTATTCCCCTATAACCCTAACCCTAACCCTAACCCTAACCCTAACCCTAACTTTCAACCCTAACTTTCAACCCTAACTTTCAACCCTAACTTTCAACCCTAACTCTTCTCTGATTGGTTAGTACCCAAATGAGTCACATACCTAAATTTTCGTATTCCCCTATAACCCTGGGCCAAACAAAAATAGAAAAATAATCCTAACTTTCAACCCTAACTTTCAACCCTAACTTTCAACCCTAACTTTCAACCCTAACTTTCAACCCTAACTCTTCTCTGATTGGTTAGTACCCAAATGAGTCACATACCTAAATTTTCGTATTCCCCTATAACCCTGGGCCAAACAAAAATAGAAAAATAATCCTAAGTGTCAACCCTAACTTTCAACCCTAACTTTCAACCCTAACTTTCAACCCTAACTTTCAACCCTAACTCTTCTCTGATTGGTTAGTACCCAAATGAGTCACATACCTAAATTTTCGTATTCCCCTATAACCCTGGGCCAAACAAAAATAGAAAAATAATCCTAAGTGTCAACCCTAACTTTCAACCCTAACTTTCAACCCTAACTTTCAACCCTAACTTTCAACCCTAACTTTCAACCCTAACTTTCAACCCTAACTTTCAACCCTAACTCTTCTCTGATTGGTTAGTACCCAAATGAGTCACATACCTAAATTTTCGTATTCCCCTATAACCCTGGGCCAAACAAAAATAGAAAAATAATCCTAAGTGTCAACCCTAACTTTCAACCCTAACTTTCAACCCTAACTTTCAACCCTAACTTTCAACCCTAACTCTTCTCTGATTGGTTAGTACCCAAATGAGTCACATACCTAAATTTTCGTATTCCCCTATAACCCTGGGCCAAACAAAAATAGAAAAATAATCCTAAGTGTCAACCCTAACTTTCAACCCTAACTTTCAACCCTAACTTTCAACCCTAACTCTTCTCTGATTGGTTAGTACCCAAATGAGTCACATACCTAAATTTTCGTATTCCCCTATAACCCTAACCCTAACCCTAACCCTAACCCTAACCCTAACCCTAACCCTAACCCTAACCCTAAATTTTCGTATTCCCCTATAACCCTGGGCCAAACAAAAATAGAAAAATAATCCTAAGTGTCAACCCTAACTTTCAACCCTAACTTTCAACCCTAACTTTCAACCCTAACTTTCAACCCTAACTTTCAACCCTAACTTTCAACCCTAACTCTTCTCTGATTGGTTAGTACCCAAATGAGTCACATACCTAAATTTTCGTATTCCCCTATAACCCTGGGCCAAACAAAAATAGAAAAATAATCCTAAGTGTCAACCCTAACTTTCAACCCTAACTTTCAACCCTAACTTTCAACCCTAACTCTTCTCTGATTGGTTAGTACCCAAATGAGTCACATACCTAAATTTTCGTATTCCCCTATAACCCTGGGCCAAACAAAAATAGAAAAATAATCCAAAGTGTCAACCCTAACTTTCAACCCTAACTTTCAACCCTAACTTTCAACCCTAACTTTCAACCCTAACTTTCAACCCTAACTTTCAACCCTAACTTTCAACCCTAACTCTTCTCTGATTGGTTAGTACCCAAATGAGTCACATACCTAAATTTTCGTATTCCCCTATAACCCTGGGCCAAACAAAAATAGAAAAATAATCCTAAGTGTCAACCCTAACTTTCAACCCAAACTTTCAACCCTAACTTTCAACCCTAACTCTTCTCTGATTGGTTAGTACCCAAATGAGTCACATACCTAAATTTTCGTATTCCCCTATAACCCTGGGCCAAACAAAAATAGAAAAATAATCCTAAGTGTCAACCCTAACTTTCAACCCTTACTTTCAACCCTAACTTTCAACCCTAACTTTCAACCCTAACTTTCAACCCTAACTCTTCTCTGATTGGTTAGTACCCAAATGAGTCACATACCTAAATTTTCGTATTCCCCTATAACCCTAACCCTAACCCTAACCCTAACCCTAACCCTAACCCTAACCCTAACCCTAACCCTAACCCTTCTCTGATTGGTTAGTACCCAAATGAGTCACATACCTAAATTTTCGTATTCCCCTATAACCCTGGGCCAAACAAAAATAGAAAAATAATCCTAAGTGTCAACCCTAACTTTCAACCCTAACTTTCAACCCTAACTTTCAACCCTAACTTTCAACCCTAACTCTTCTCTGATTGGTTAGTACCCAAATGAGTCACATACCTAAATTTTCGTATTCCCCTATAACCCTGGGCCAAACAAAAATAGAAAAATAATCCTAACTTTCAACCCTAACTTTCAACCCTAACTTTCAACCCTAACTTTCAACCCTAACTTTCAACCCTAACTCTTCTCTGATTGGTTAGTACCCAAATGAGTCACATACCTAAATTTTCGTATTCCCCTATAACCCTGGGCCAAACAAAAATAGAAAAATAATCCTAAGTGTCAACCCTAACTTTCAACCCTAACTTTCAACCCTAACTTTCAACCCTAACTTTCAACCCTAACTCTTCTCTGATTGGTTAGTACCCAAATGAGTCACATACCTAAATTTTCGTATTCCCCTATAACCCTGGGCCAAACAAAAATAGAAAAATAATCCTAAGTGTCAACCCTAACTTTCAACCCTAACTTTCAACCCTAACTTTCAACCCTAACTTTCAACCCTAACTTTCAACCCTAACTTTCAACCCTAACTTTCAACCCTAACTCTTCTCTGATTGGTTAGTACCCAAATGAGTCACATACCTAAATTTTCGTATTCCCCTATAACCCTGGGCCAAACAAAAATAGAAAAATAATCCTAAGTGTCAACCCTAACTTTCAACCCTAACTTTCAACCCTAACTTTCAACCCTAACTTTCAACCCTAACTCTTCTCTGATTGGTTAGTACCCAAATGAGTCACATACCTAAATTTTCGTATTCCCCTATAACCCTGGGCCAAACAAAAATAGAAAAATAATCCTAAGTGTCAACCCTAACTTTCAACCCTAACTTTCAACCCTAACTTTCAACCCTAACTCTTCTCTGATTGGTTAGTACCCAAATGAGTCACATACCTAAATTTTCGTATTCCCCTATAACCCTAACCCTAACCCTAACCCTAACCCTAACCCTAACCCTAACCCTAAATTTTCGTATTCCCCTATAACCCTGGGCCAAACAAAAATAGAAAAATAATCCTAAGTGTCAACCCTAACTTTCAACCCTAACTTTCAACCCTAACTTTCAACCCTAACTTTCAACCCTAACTTTCAACCCTAACTTTCAACCCTAACTCTTCTCTGATTGGTTAGTACCCAAATGAGTCACATACCTAAATTTTCGTATTCCCCTATAACCCTAACCCTAACCCTAACCCTAACCCTAACCCTAACCCTAACCCTAACCCTAACCCTAACCCTAACCCTAACCCTAACCCTAACCCTAACCCCCTAACCCTAACCCCCTAACCCTAACCCTAACCCTAACCCTAACCCCCTAACCCTAACCCCCTAACCCTAACCCCCTAACCCTAACCCTAACCCTAACCCTAACCCTAATGAGTCACATACCTAAATTTTCGTATTCCCCTATAACCCTGGGCCAAACAAAAATAGAAAAATAATCCTAAGTGTCAACCCTAACTTTCAACCCTAACTTTCAACCCTAACTTTCAACCCTAACTTTCAACCCTAACTCTTCTCTGATTGGTTAGTACCCAAATGAGTCACATACCTAAATTTTCGTATTCCCCTATAACCCTGGGCCAAACAAAAATAGAAAAATAATCCTAAGTGTCAACCCTAACTTTCAACCCTAACTTTCAACCCTAACTTTCAACCCTAACTCTTCTCTGATTGGTTAGTACCCAAATGAGTCACATACCTAAATTTTCGTATTCCCCTATAACCCTGGGCCAAACAAAAATAGAAAAATAATCCTAAGTGTCAACCCTAACTTTCAACCCTAACTTTCAACCCTAACTTTCAACCCTAACTTTCAACCCTAACTTTCAACCCTAACTCTTCTCTGATTGGTTAGTACCCAAATGAGTCACATACCTAAATTTTCGTATTCCCCTATAACCCTGGGCCAAACAAAAATAGAAAAATAATCCTAAGTGTCAACCCTAACTTTCAACCCTAACTTTCAACCCTAACTTTCAACCCTAACTTTCAACCCTAACTTTCAATCCTAACTTTCAACCCTAACTCTTCTCTGATTGGTTAGTACCCAACTGAGTCACATACCTAAATTTTCGTATTCCCCTATAACCCTAACCCTAACCCTAACCCTAACGTTTATCTCTATGGCAATGAACAGACCCGCTTATTGCCCCCCGGTCCGACCCCCCAGAGATGGACTCCAACTGGACAAGCACAGTCTCACCAAGTATGTGGAGGGCACTGATCGGATTGACATGTTTCTAAGGAACTTTGAAACGCAGTGCCGGCGGTACGGGGTGCTTCCCCAGCATAGGGTTGCACGCCTGGACCCGCTACTCTCCAGCTTGGCTAAACAGACTTTGATGGCGCTTACAGAGGAGTTTGCTGATGACTATGACCACCTGAAAGAACTTTTGCTGTTTCAGCATGGTTTTACCCCTGAAGCTTACCGGGGTAAGTTCCGGCTGGAGGAGAGGCACCCTCAGGAGACCTATGTCACTTATGTGACCCGCATGGCTTTGTATGGGTTACACTGGGTGGAGGGCTCTGAGGCCAAGACTTACCAACGCCTGCTGGACCTCATCTTTCAGGAGCAGCTCATGCAGCAGTGCCCGCCGGCGGTGAGGGCTTTTGTGTATGATAAAAAGCCCAAGACCTACACCGAGGCGGCGAGGATGGCAGATGACTATGTGGTCAGCCGGTCCCAGATGACCGCCAAGGTACCAGCCAAAGCGGTAACCCCACCGGCGCCGGCCAAGAAAGCTGTGAGTACCCCCCAGTGGACCCAAAAGCCGCCTGCGGGCAGCGGGTCACAGAAGGCGGGAGAGCTCCGGCATGAGCGCCGGTGCTACAATTGCAACAGCACTGGTCACATCAGACCAGATTGCCCGGAACCCCTGCGTTCCAACGGACCCTATCGAGGGCAACGCACCCCAGCTGCAAAGCCGGTAGCCCGCGTGCGGGTGGCTTCCACCAAAGAACCAGGACCGGTCATGGAAACAACTCCCAGCGAGACGTCCCATGTCACCCCTACCCCGGTTTCTTCAGTGCCTACAGCCAGGAGCGGAGGACATCACAGCGCAGACCTGCAGCAGACGGACGGCAGGAGCAAGCATCTCACCCCGGTCACAGTCGGTGACCGGCAAGCAGTTGGCTTACTTGATTCAGGAGCTGCAGTGACCCTGGTCCGACCTGATATGGTCCGGCCAGAGGAATTGATCCCAGGCCCTGGGATACAGATCACTGTGGCTGACGGAGAGCCACGTTTCCTGCAGGTGGCCCGCATTTTTTTGGATTGGGGGGTGGGCAAGGGTGTGCGGGAGGTGGGGGTTTTACCAGGTTTGGATGCTGAAATTCTTTTGGGCAATGACCTGGGACCGATGACCTGCACCTACAACCGTGTGCCCCAGCCCGCTGCAGTGGCGGCGGTTACCCGGAGCCAGACCGCGGCAATGTCGGCGGTGGCCACCCCAGTCCCCCAGCCTTTGGGACCAACGTTAGCGGAGGGCACAGAGGAGCCCAGGGAGGTAAGCCAGGATCAGTTGCAACCACAGGCTGACTTACTGTTCCCCCTTACCGTGTCCCCTTCCCCTGACAATGACATGACTGGGGGGGGGGGCAGATTTAGGAGCCCAGTTTAGGGAGGCAGTGAAGGCAGACCCTACCCTGGCCGGCGTGAGACTTCGGGTGTCCGAATCTCAGGCAGGGGAGGGCACTGAGCGCTGCCTATGGCATAAGGGACTCCTATACAGAGAAGAAGGGAACCCGAGAATAGAGAAGGGATTGACCGGTAAGCGACAGCTAGTAGTACCCCAGGGGTACCGACAGCAATTGTTACGGGTAGCTCACTCTATTCCGTTAGCGGGACATCAGGGGGTCACCAGAACGCGAGCCCGGTTATTGCAGCGTTATTTCTGGCCGGGGGCATCCAGGGATGCGGCTGATTTCTGCCGCTCCTGTGATGCCTGCCAGCGAGTAGGTAAGGCGGGCGACCGTGTGAAGGCACCCCTGAGACCCCTACCGATAATAGGGGAACCCTTCCAGAAGGTAGCGATGGACCTGATAGGACCCCTCATGATTCCTAGCAGGTCAGGGAAGTGCTACATCCTCACGGTGGTGGATTTTGCCACCCGGTACCCTGAGGCGGTAGCGCTGGGCACCATAAGTGCCAAGACAGTGGCAGCAGCTTTGCTGAACATTTTTGCTAGGGTAGGTTTCCCTAGTGAGATCCTAACTGATCAGGGGTCGCAGTTCATGAGTGAACTGTTACATTGTCTCTGGGATGCCTGCGGTGTACAGCACCAGCGCACTTCCCCTTACCATCCCCAAACAAACGGATTATGTGAGAGGTTTAATGGTACCCTGAAGCAGATGCTTCGGACCTTTATAGAGGCGGAGGGGAAAGACTGGGAGATTCACCTGCAGCACTTGCTGTTTGCATACCGAGAGGTACCGCAAGAATCTACAGGCTTCTCCCCCTTCGAGCTACTATATGGCCGCAGGGTACGTGGACCTCTGGACCTCTTCCGTGAGGGATGGGAGGGGGAGACTACTGCTACTGATGCTTCAGTGATCCAGTATGTAGTAGATCTCAGAGACCGGTTAGAGATGCTTATGGGGGTGGCCCAGGACCACCTCAGGGCTGCTCAGACCAAGCAGAAGCAATGGTATGACCAGCAGGCCGTAGCAGAGAATTCATCCCAGGACAGCAGGTGCTTGTTCTCAAACCCACTCGGGAGAACAAGCTGATGGCTGCCTGGTCGGGACCGTACCCGGTTATCCGAAAGGTGAATGAGTGCAACTATGTTGTACAGGTAGCGCCTGAGAGGCACAAGACATATCACATTAATATGTTAAAGGAATACAGAGCACCGAGTATGGGAGCAGTAATGGCCATTTGTAGCCCACTGCTGGAGGATCCGGCGAGCAATGCTCTGCCTGATCTCCTAGGGGAGGCAAAGCAAGGAAACACTGTTGAGCAGGTAGAGATCGGGGCACAGTTGAGTGCTAGGCAGAAGGGAGAAGCCAGGGACATGCTAGCTCAGTATAGCGCCCTCTTCACTGACATGCCAGGGACCACACATCTCACCAAACACCCAGTACACACAGGGGACCTGCAGCCTCTGCATAAGCACGCTTATAGAGTGTCAGCAGAGGTCAAGACAAGTATGGAGAGAGAGATTGAGGAGATGCTGACCCTAGGGGTAATTACTCCGTCCCAGAGCCCTTGGGCAAGTCCAGTAGTCCTAGTGCCTAAGAAGGACAAAACCACCCGGTTTTGTGTGGACTACCGGTTGCTCAACGCTGGGACGGTGTCAGATGCTTACCCCATGCCCCGCATGGATGAGTTACTAGATGAACTCGCGGGGGCAAAGTATCTGACCACCATGGATCTGAGCAAAGGCTACTGGCAGATTCCCCTGACCCTGGAGGCTAGGGAGAAGTCAGCATTCTTCACTCCAAGTGGCCTCTATGAGTTTTTGGTGATGCCATTTGGGATGAAGAATGCCCCGGCTACCTTCCAACGCCTGGTCAATAGGTTACTGGAAGGGATGCAGAGCTATGCCAGGGCTTACTTAGATGACATTGCTGTCTTTAGTAATTCCTGGGAATCCCACATAGGACATGTAGCTGCGGTGCTGGATAGAATCAGGGAGGCTGGGCTTACCTTAAAACCCACTAAGTGTATGGTAGGTATGGCAGAAGTCCTGTACTTAGGGCACAGGGTGGGTGGAGGGCATTTCAAGCCAGAGCCAGCCAAGGTAGAAGCCATAGTTCAGTGGCCTGTTCCAAAAACCAAGAAACAGGTCATGGCCTTTTTGGGCACCGCAGGGTACTACAGGAAATTTGTCCCACAGTACAGCGCCGTGGCCAAACCCCTGACTGATCTGACTAAGAAGCAACTGCCTGTGCTTATTACCTGGTCTCCTGCTGTGAAACTGCTTTCCAGGCACTGAAAGCTGCGCTTGCTGAGGCCCCCATCCTGGCTGCCCCAGATTATACCAAGCATTTTCTTATTCAGACTGATGCCTCAGACTTTGGTGTGGGGGCTGTGTTGAGCCAGGTGGGGGACGACGGCAAAGAGCACCCTGTGGTGTATCTCAGTCGCAAACTGCTCCCCAGGGAGGTGGCATATGCCACCATTGAAAAGGAGTGCTTGGCCATTGTGTGGGCACTCAAAAAGCTCCAGCCCTATGTCTATGGGAGCGCTTTCACGGTCATTACCGACCACAATCCCCTGAGCTGGCTACAGAGGGTATCAGGGGAAAATGCCAAACTGCTGAGATGGAGCTTGGCTTTGCAAGAATTTGAATTCACCATTCAGCACAAAAAGGGTAGTGAAAACAGCAATGCTGATGGACTTTCACGCCAGGACTATCCCTCTGAGACTGAATTCATTAATGGTGCCAGCAGTGCCCCACTCCCCGTCAGGGCCAGTGGGCCACAGGACACGCATTAAGAAGGGGAGGTGTAGAGGGAGAGAGGGGGTGGCCCGGTATTAAAGGGGTTGCACCCCATTTGGCCACCCCTGACCGCACCAGGGAGACAAGGGGTTAACTGGGCTGAGGTCCAGAAATGTGATGTAACCCTTGTTATGACATGTAAATGTATTTTCCCCTGTTCCATTGTAATGTCTGGTTACTCAGTGTTTGCATCACACACACACTAGAATCCATCCGGGAGCACAAGGGTTAATAATTCTTTAATGATTATAGCTCTTTGTGTAAGTTTCCCGCCTTTTCGGGCACCATTTTGCAGGTCCCCATTGGCCGCCATTAGGGCTCAATGCATTTCAATAGGAATTTGTGCTGTTTTCGTCCTGTTTCCTGTAGTGACCAGCAGGTGGCGTCCGAGAGGGAGAGCGGCGGTTTCCCATTGAAAGTCAATGGGCTCATTGAATTCAATGGAGATGCCTCGAGGTAACCTAGTTGGCTGCCGTCCAGACCGCAAACCGCAAAGCGGATACAATGTCCTTCAAAAGAGCTAAAATCACTGGGTCAAGTTCAACGTCAATTAACGGGGAAATAAACTGTTTTAGGGCACCTAGGGATAAAATTATTTTTGCCCCTAGTTCCTAAGCGTCCCCCCACTCGACCACCACCGGGTCCCCGAATCCTGGACCCCCGATAAGGGTCGAACCAGATAGAGCGGGTCGCGCCATAGGCTTTGCCGGCGGCGGCAGAAACGGCTCAGAAAAATGACTAAGTGAGAAATGCTGAATTTTAGGAATCCATATCTCCGGTTCCGGAGGGTTCAGCGGATCAGGGTTTGGGGTATCTGTAGCCACTGCTCCGGCATCGCTGCAGAACCATCCTTGACCCGCTTGGACCAACCCGACGGAGTATGGACCCCCTTGAAGTTCGGGACTTTTCCCATAAACTTCAATGGCAGAAAACCCCCATTGACTTCAATGGCGGCGATTTACCATTGAAAGTCTATGGCGGAGCTGCCCGTTGTTTTCAATGGGGATTTAGTGAAAAGCTGAGATTTCTTTTTCAATGGAGATTTTTGTATTAAAATGATTTAATGTGCATTGGTGTAACTTCGGTTTCTTAGGTCGTAGCAAGTCGCTTTTTGGACCATATGGTGTCCCAGTTCTGGCAATGCGAACTGGGAAGTTTGGACCTGCTAAACCTAACGGAACCGGATATTTTAATACGTTTATGTTTTATGCTTAATAGTGTATCTTAAGGTATGGACAAAGACCCAGAAGAGATTCTTTTGGGCCATAAGGTAGCAGATGGCCCTGGGGACGCCGCTATGTCTAGGATTTAAGTGCTGTTCAAAGAGTTTTATCACCCTCACTGTTTATCCGAAGCCCAAACCAGGGCAGGTCTTAAGTGTTCCAGTTAACACCTTTCAACAAAGGTTTTCCTGCCAGAACTCCAAATGGTAGACTGTCTGGCATTCCTGACGTAAATGTGGGGCTTCAGAAATGAGACCCCCAGAGTTCTACTGCGCATGTGCCAACTAGCAGGGGGGCATGGGTCAGAATGCTTTCCCACGTTAGTGAGTGGCTGGAGGTAATTGTAAACCAATCCCCTGTGCTTAAGGTTAAGAATAGAAGGAGAATGGTTTATAAACTGCTGTCCACCCATATATCCTTTGTCTTCGTTTGCTGATATGGTTACCTGATATCACCTGAATGATTTCCTCACTGCTGAAAGAAATGCTACATCATACTTCTCATTCCCCAACCCTTAAGTAAGTGTACTTCTTGTTCGTTACTGTATTATCTGTTGTGTTCACCTATATTCTAAGGAATAAATACAATTTATTATATCTTAAGCCTCGTTCAGTTCAAACCCAATTATTTTTGTGTAATATTAATAAGCCTGTGGAAGCTATCGTCACAAGGAGGTATTATAGTGTGTATTGTGGGGAGAATTAGTGTGTGTGTTGTTTGGGAGTGATATTCGGGAGGATTGTGTGTGCAGAAGGAAGAATGAGTGAGGGGGGAGTAAGGGAGCAGGATTGAATGAGAGGGGGTCATTGAGTGATAGCGGGGAGGGGAGGGAAGAGTGAGGAGAGTGGGTGTAGGAGGGAGCAGTGCAAGAGACCGTCGGGGGCAGAATACATGGTGAGAAGGGAGGCTGCCTAGAAGCATAAAAATCTACTTCACCACTGTTCTGTACTCTCTTCAATACTCTGTGTTACAGATCTCTCTGGCAAGAAATGGGGTCCAATGGCAAAGACTGCTCTAAATAAGATAGTATAAATGAACACAGAGAGAAATTCCAAAGAGTAACCCAAGAAAATACAAGTGAAATCTAATCGTAAGGTAATTAGTCCCATTAAGTGAAATACATAAAGGAATAGTCCATAAAAAAGCACAAAGGAAAAAAATAGGAGTACTTTATTGTGATGTTACATTTCAGAGAATATAAAATTATAGGAAAACAATTCCACTTTGTTCAGAAAACCAGAAAGTCTTGGTCCCAGGTGGACTGAATTTTTATTGCAAATAAGTTCCTTAATACACAAGTAAAGAATATAGTTACTTATTCTATTCTCTACTGTAAGACGTGCCACATTGCCCAATATTTGGGTACAGTGCCCAGATTGTGACCATGCACTACAGAGGTGAGATTCCCCCAACTCCAATTTGCTACACACTCCAAGAGAGATTATTGTGATCAGAGGTGGAATGAGAGGGGTGAGAAGGGTCGCTGCCCAGGGAGTAGCCTGACAGGGGGTACAGAAATCTCTTTTGGTGCATATATTGCGGAGCTGCATTGATTGACTTGTCAATCAGCTCTGCTGCCTATCCCATTGACATCATGATCCGGCACTGTGATCAGCTGCAGCGCTGACCCAGGTGTGTTAGTGCAGCACTTTACAGGGAGGGAACAGAGGTTGTGGATGACAGATGCTGGGGATAGGCCATGAGTACGGGCCAGAGTAAGGTGGAGACTTTCTGTACTCTGCATACAGGACACTGCATGCATGACAGTGTCTGTGTGTGTGTGTGTGTGTGTGTGTGTGTGTGTGTATTCCAAGTGTCAGTGTGCATAAGTAAGTGTGCTCTGTAAGTATGCCTGTGTGGCAGGTATAGGGGGGTGGTTCAGCTGGAGGAACTTATCCAGGCACAAAAGCACATAGATGCCCCAGATTATACCACCCCAAATGCTGATAATATCCTGCTGCACTTTACAGAAGATGATGCAGATGTCAGTGGGTGGTGGGTTCATTAAATCCATCCATCATATCATAGCCACACTGTGCATATGATGTACTGAATCAATCACAGGAAGACATCTCCATGGTAGGGGTAGAAGTTAACAGAATATGTCCAGCACTGTGGTGTGTAGCCCATAAATAATAATTGTGCACATTACAGAACATACTTGCAACTGCAAGATCATTTTGCTGCTTGTAGTGTTTGCTCTTGTCCTGTGCAGTGTTGTCGTAGATCCGTCTCTTCAGTGTTCACTGCAATAAAAGTAAGACATTGCATTAATATTACAGAAGTTTGGGAGCTGAAATCCCACTATGCTGCAGACATTTTCCCTTTGCATAAGATTCTTGTGATTATATCTCAATGATGATCAATAACAACTACATCATAACACAGCCGCTCAATACAAAATATGTATTTGCTATCAATGGTCATGGAGGCCAAACGTCACACAATGTACAGATATACTGCTGCGGCCGAGTTTATTCGAGCATTTGCCCGTTCTTGGCCGCAGCAGTAACCTGGCGCGCGCCGGAGGGTGCCGGGCGCACGCCGAAGCAGCGGAGGAGCGCCCTCCGATCGGGGCTTTCTCCCTTCCGCTGCCGGGTCCGTCGGGTCCCCCGGAACTCCCTGCCGCTGTCCCCCACATCGCGGGACACCAGTGCTCCCTCGGGGAGCCCTGGACGCGCGTGCAGGGGGCGCAGGCACCCGATGACGCGTGACCGTGCATCGGTGATGCGCGGCACGCTGAGGGAGTGCGGCTAGCACGCCGGGGCATCCCCCGGCTTGCGGTGCTAGCCGTGCTTCAATAAAACGTGTCGGTAGTGTAGCAAGGATTATTTCTTCCTCTGGTGCATTATGATGGGATGTGTTGTAAGATTCTGCATTATTAGCATCACTGAATCTTTTGGAAACTGAGTAATATTCTATGTTTTAATGCAATATTATGGATGATCAGCCGGTAAAATAAAGCTTACTGTATCTGTAGCCATGCTCTACCCATGATGTGCTGAATCAATGACTGCAGAGTGATTCAGAGTGGTAAACATGACTGGAACTCATCTCTGAATAGAGGACAGAACAGCAGTGCAGAGTAGGAGGTGAATGTATCTCAAATGGAAGACTTAGTAGCTGTGTGGGGAGTAGACAGTACAGACTGATCAAATAAATAGTTAAAGGAGTATCTTCAACATTACTTGGCTTTGTTATCAACATTGAAGTTTCTCTTGTTTTTTCTGTTCTTTAAATCACTACTACTGATGCCATGTGTAACCTGTACTGAGAGATATACTCTACTGGCCTAGATGAAACCATATGATGCAAACAGGATTCATCCCACTCCAGATTCATATGATTGCACCACTTCAACCTTTAATAAAACACATAGAACTACAGCAGTGCGCTACTGCACATGTTCTTGTTATGAATGGTAGTAGATGTGGTCCTTGGGTCAATACTTCATACAGCAGCCACACTCTACTCATGATGTATTGAATCAACAAAAACCTGCATGGTACAGATCACAGGAAGGGTAGAGTAGAGGGGAATATGTCCAATGCGAAACCCTTAGCAGCTGGATTGTGTGGAGTCAACAAAACGACAAATACTAAATGAGAAATATACACATTGCTTATCTGTCTCTGTGTAGTCATTTTCCTCCTCTTCAACTGTCTTTCAAAATTTCTCTTCTGACAGAAAAGAAACACATGGCTTCAATATTCACTGTTCTTCCCTCCTGAAATAAAAGTTAAGCATTGCATGGTTATGATCATACATACAATGAACCTTGCGCCAAACCATGTGATCCAAAGTAAATCCACCTCCCTCCCATAGCTGTGTTCCTTCTAGAGCTTCTACCACACAAGTCATTAATGTTCGTGACACTGTACTGCAGTCACAGTCTGCACACAAAGTACTGAATCAATTACATCACACTGAAAAGGCAGTCTACATGATGCAATAGTTAACCATAATAACTCTGTCATGCAAATGACAGGAAAACCTATATGTATATCATTAGGGGAGAGGGGAAAAATAATTAAAAAATAAGTGCGACAAATAAAAACAGATTATAGGAAAGTAAATCCTTGCCCTGGGAACTTTACAATCTAATAGAAATGTTAGAAGACTTAAAGAGAGGCAGCAGTTGGGGGAAGAAGTGCAGTAGATGACAATGCTTGTCCTTAATGGTGGGTACAATTAGTAGAAAGCACATCTTGGGAACAATAGTTGTTAGCAGTGACTGTGGGTGTGGGACAGTAGCCACGAGTCAAAGTTTTTTAAATGCTTGATTTAAGTCGTGAATTTTAAGATTGGTCTTACATGTGGGTGGAAGAGGTTATGTTGGCATATACTGAGTGTGAGGAAGTTTCACATGTACGGTGCAGTGATGGAAAATGGTTTCAGGCAAGTGAGAGAACAGTAGAGGTGAATGAAGTTTACAGGAGACAGTTATGGTTATAGTGCAAGAGACAAGCAAGGGCATAACGAGAGATCAAAGATGATATGCAAGAAGGAGCAGATTAATGGAGAGCCTTAACAAAAAGGTAAGGAGGAGAACTTTGTAGGTGATACAAAAACTTGATGGGATGCCAGGACAGGGATTTAAGGAGATGAGCAGAGACTGTTGTGGGAGAAAGTGAGATAATTCAAGCAGCAGAGTTTTGCATAGGAGAAAGTTGTGAAGCATGGAGGCCTGTTAGTAGTATGTTAAAATAACCTATAGGATAACAGTATACATTGGAGTTTTAGCAGTAGGTTGAGAGGGGAAAGGGAAGATCTTGGCAATATTACAGAGAAAGAGGCAACACATTTTACCCATAGCCGTGCATGTGAATGGAGATGGAATTGAAGAGCCAAATGTTACTCCTATGCAACATGTTTGATGACAAGATAGATGGTAGTACTGTTTACTGTGATGGAGAAAGGGGATAATATGAGCCCAGTGTTAGACATTAAGTTTAAGGCAGTGGAGTGCCATCCATGAGCATATAGCCAGGAGACAACCCAAGAGTAGGGACTGGATTGCAGGAGTGAGAACAGGGGTGGATAGATTTGTGTGTGTATCATCCGCATAGAGATTATATCTAAGGCCAAAAGCATTGATGAAGTCACCAAATGATAGTATGTAGAGAGAAAGAGAGATCTCAGAACAGAGCCCTGATGTATACCCACAGACAGATCAATAGAAGACGAAGACATGTTAGCAACAGAGATGGAGAATGTGTGATAGGAAAGTTATGATGAAAACCAGGATAGAACTTTGTTACTGATACCAAGAGAGAGTTTAGAATATGAAGGAGGAGAGTGATTGAGAGCATCAAACGCAGCCGATAGATCAAGTAGGATTAGCAGGGAAAAACCTTGGGAATTAGCTTTAAGCACAGTCTGTAGAACGTGCTGTACGAAAGGCAGGTTGTAAAGGATCCAGGAGGGCATGTGATTTAAGAATGTTGACACTAGCAATTAGAAGGCAAACAGCATGAGGGATACAGAGCGGTAGTTAGTAAGGCACATAGGGTGTAGTTTGTTTCTGACAAAAGGGTGACCGCTACAGGCTTAAAGTAAGAGGGCAAAAATCCAGAGAATAGGGAGAAATTGAAGATGTGGGTGAGAGTGGGGACTAAGAGATGCAGTAAGGTGTGAGGGGATACGATCTAGAGGGCATGTGGTAGAGGGAGAATAGAAGATGATTAGCATCCAGCTCTGTAAGAGAAGAAAAGGAGTCAAGTGCAGAAGGAGATTTGGGTAGAAGGAGAGAAGGGGGAAGGGACAGAAGGAATCTCCTTTTGGGTGGCATCCACCTTGCCTCTGAAGTAGTCAAATGCTTGAGGAGAAGTGAAGGAAGGATGGCAAGTGGGAGGAGAAGGTCAGTGGAGGGAGTCAAATACAGAGAAAAAAAACAGCGTAAATTAAATTTGAGTGTTGATGAGTGTGGAAAAAAGTAGTGTATTTAGCCCTAGAGAGCAGCTTTATACAGGACAGGAGACATTTTTACTGTAGAAAAATCAAACAAAGTGTGAGATTTCCTCCGTAGGTATTAAGAACAGCGAGTGGAAGTGTGATGAGTGTGTTTGGGAATTTAGCCAAAGGTGTGGGTTAGAGGGATGAGTGTGTCAGAGCCTATAGGGGGCATATAGATAGGAGGATAGCATTGTAAGAGTTAATAAGATTGTTAGTTTAAGCAGAAAGAAAGAGAGAGAAGAGAGAAGAGAGGTTAGAGTAGATGTCAGAGGAGAGTTTAATTAAGCAGAGGCAAATCAGTGGGACAGGTAAGATGCGGTGAGGGGAATGACTGATTGTGACTGATGAGAGCAGAAGAGGTTATGTACAACTAGAGCCTTGTTAGTAAGAGTGGACATTCCAGAGGGCACAGGAGAAGGGAAGAGAAAAGTAAGGAAAGGAATGTGGATTACATTAGATAGGTTAACACTCTTAGTAGGGAGGCCTGATGTGTATATGAGCCGGTCCAAGATTATAAGAGATATCCCCCAACATCAGCGAGCATAGAAGGAGACACAGAGATAGGTGTAGAGAGAGACAGAGATAGGGATATGTAGAGAGAGAAGGGCGTCAAGAGAATGAGACAGATAGGCGTAGAGAGAGGAGACATAGAGAGAGGGGGCTTTGAGAGGGGGGCGTAGAGAATGAGGGAAGGTGGAAGAGAATAGGATGTGCAGGAGTGCATTTCATTGAGCAGTGCAGAAATAGCTGCAATAGAGGTCTGTACAAATGGTGCTTTGTGTAGACACATGCAAAGGTAGGGGAAGGAAAGTGTATAGAACATGTGGATAAAAGCAGGAGTGTGGAAGTTAGAGAAATTAGAAAAGTTTTACAGAGGAGTGAGGAAACAGTAAACAGAAAGAACAAGAGAGAGGTTACATTGGGATGACGTGCTGTGGTAGAGAGAAATGCTAGGAGAGAGCCTCCAGATATTAGAGGACATGAATTGAGAGAGCAAATGTATAAATCAAAACCGGAGGGGGAGGTATAGCACGAAAGCTTGCACAGCAGTTGATGAAGATTATAGTCTTAAAGTTGCGTGTACCTGTCAGGGCACTCAAGAAGGTCAATGCTCACAAGTGCAGAGTTCATGAAGAAATGCTGAATCCAGTTCCCCTCCAATTTAATTTTAATATAACTTTTTCATTCTTCATTACTGCAAAAAGCAAACAAAACAAAACCACATTGCATTACTATTTTCAAAATGGATTGAATGACATATTCAACAGTAACTGTGTGATGCCAATATTGCCTTCTCACTCGTAGGCCAGTACGGTCAGGTACCCAGTACTGATAAAACAATAAGTGCCCGTACTAAGTACCAATATGAATTATAAGGAAATGTAAAATCTCCAGGTCTCTCTCCATCTCTGCAACAGATATATGGATAAGCCCATATTAAGGCATCACGTGACCGGAGCCGTCACTGACTGGGTATACGCAAAGATGCAGGGAGATGCAAAGAAAGGGAGGGAGAGAGACAGGGAGAAGATGGGAAACGGAGGGAGGCACGGATGGCAGGCCTCTCTCTTTCACTGGTGCATGCAAGGAGCTGGTCCCAACATCCACAAAGTGTGTGTGTATTATTGGTTGTGTTTTATGGCGGTAGGAGGATAGTGTGTATATTGTGTGTGTGTGGGAGTATTATATTGTGTGTAGGGTATTATAGTGTGTATATTATGTTGAGGTGCAGAGGAGAGTGTTAGATTGGGTATCTTGTGTTAGGGGGTATTGTGTATATTGTGTTTAAGACTATAATATTATTGGGGAGATTATTATTGAGGAGGTATTAAAGTGTGTATTGTGGGGAGTATTAGTGTATGTATTATTTGTGGGTGACAGATGCTGTGGGTAGGCCAAGAGTACGGGCCAGACTAAGGTGGAGACTTTCTGTACTCTGCATACAGGACTCTACATGCACTGCAGAGGTGAAATTCCCCCAACTCCAATTTGCTACACTCTCCAAGAGAGAATATTGTGATCAGAGGTGGAAGATGAGCAGGGTCACTGCCCAGGGAGTAGCCTGTCAGGGGGCATGGAAATCTCTTTTGGTGCGTATGTTGCCACGTGGCATTGATTGACCGGTCAATTAGCACTGCTTCCTATCACAGTGACATGATCCGGTGCTGTGATCGGTTGCAGCGCTGACCAAGGTGTGTTAGTGCAGCAATTTACAGGGAGGGAACAGAGGTTGTGGGTGACAGATGCTGGGGGTAGGCCAAGAGTACGGGCCAGAGCAAGGTGGAGATATTCTGTACTCTGCATGCCCATCCTGCATGCCCAGGACTCTGCATGCATGCCAGTGGCTGTGGGGTGTGTGTGTGTAGGTATGCCAAGTGTCAGTGTGCATAAGTAAGTGTGTTGTGTGTGTAAGTAAGTTTGCCTGTGTGGCAGGAGGTGTAGGGGGGTGGGGGGCGGGGGGCGGTTCAGCTGGAGGACTTTACCCAGCACAAAAGCACATAGATGCCTCTGATTATATCACCCCAAATGCTGATAATATCCTGCTGTAGATGCACTTTACAGAAGATGATACAGATGTCATCAGTGTTTGGTGGGTTCATTAAATCAATCCATCATATAATAGCCACACTATGCATATGATGTACTGAATCAGTAACACCAATCACAGGAAGACATCTCCATGGTAGGGGTAGTGTTGAAGTTAACAAAATATGTCCAGCACTGTGGTGTGGAGCCCATACATAATAATTGTGCACATTACCAGAACAACATATTGTCAACTGCATGATCATTTTGCTGCTTGTAGTGTATACTCTTGTCCTGTGCAGTGTTGTAGTAGACCCGTCTCTTCGGTGTTCACTGCAATAAAAGTAAGACATTGCATTAATATTACAGAAGTTTGGGGGCTGAAATCCCACTATGCTAATGACAGTTTCCCTTTGCATAAGATTCTTGTGATTATATCTCAATGATGATCAATAACAACTACATCATAACACAGCTGCTCTATACAGAATATGTATTTGCCATCAATGGTCATGGAGGCAATATGTCACACAATGTACATATATAGCAAGGATTATTTCTTCCTCTGGTGTATTATGATGGGAGGGTGAGATTCTGCATTATCAGCATCAGTAAATCTGTAGGAAACTGAGTGATATTCTATTTTTTAATGCAATATTAGGGTAAAATAAAGCTTGCTGTATCTATAGCCATGCTCTACCCATGATGTGCTGAATCAATGACTGCAGAGCGATTTAGAGTGGTAAACATGACTTGAACTCATCTCTGAATAGAGGGTAGCACAGTAGTGCAGAGTAGAAGGTGAATGTATCTCAAATGGAAACCCTTAGCAGCTGTGTGGGGAGTAGACAGTACAGACTGACCAAGTAAATAGTAAAAAGTAGTAACTTCAACATTACTTGGTTTTGTTCTCCACTCCTGTTTTTCTGTTCTTTAAATCACTAATACTGATGCCATATGTAACCTGTACTGAGAGTTATATACTCTACTGGCCTAGATCAAATTAAATGATGCAAACAGGATCCCTCCCACTCAAGATTCATATGATTGCACCACCTCAACCTTTCATAGCAATAACATAGAACTGCAGCAGTGCGCTACTGCACATGTTCTTGTTATGAATGGTAGTAGATGTGGTCCTTGGGTCAGTACTTCATACTGTAGCCACACTCTATTCATGATGTATTGAATCAACAAAAATCTGCATGGTACAGATCACAGGAAGGGGTGGAGTAGAGGTGAATATGTCCAATGCGAAACCCTTAGCAGCCGGATTTTTTGAAGTCAATAAAACGACAAATACTAAATGAGAAATATACACATTGCTTATCTGTCTCTGTGTAGTCATTTTCCTCCTCTTCAACTGTCCTTCAATTTTCTATTTTGCAAGAAAATGAACACATGGCTTCAATATTCACTTCTGTTCTGCAGTCTTTCCTCTTGAAATAAAAAAGTTAAGCATTGCATTATTATTATTATAATTATTATTGACGATACATACAATGAACCTTGCTCCAAACCATGTGATACAAAGCAAATCCACCTCCCTCCCACAGCTGTGCTCCTTCTAGAGCTTCTACCACACAAGTTATTCATGTCAGTGAAACTGTACTGCAGTCCCGGTCTGCACACAATCTACTGAATCAATGACATCACACTGTGTCACACAATGTCATGCTAACGACAGGAAACAATCTTTGTATATATCTTTGTATATATAATAATAATAATAATAATAAAAAAAATAAGACAGGACAGACACTCCTACATTGCAATCAATAGAAAATAACTGGGACAGGCACTTCAAGGATGCATACGGTCCCGGATAAACTGTAGCTACCTATACACGTGTGCCTTGTCTCTAGACTCTGCATATATCTCTATTTATATACCACCCATTGTGTACTCAGCGCTTTACAAGAGAGACCAAAAAGTACAGGAAATTATTATACAATAAGTTCAACAAACAAAAACAGACAATAGGAAAGTAAATCCCTGTCCTGGGTAGTTTACAATCTAAGAGAAATGTAAGGAGACTTACAGAGAGACAACAGGTGGGGGAACAAGTGCAGTAGATGACAATGCTTGTCCTTAATGGTGGGTACTTGTAGTATAAAGCACTTCTTGGGAACAATAGTTAGTGACTGAATGAGTGACAGTAGCAACGAGTAAAAGCTATTGAAATGCTTCATTTAAGTTGTGAATTTTAAGGTTGATCTTAAATGTGGGTGGAAGAGGGTATGTTGGCATATACTGAGTGTGTGTGAGTTTCACAGGTAAATTGATGGGAAAGGGTTTCAGGCAAGAGAGCGAGTGCGCAGTAGAGGTGTAAGAAGTATAATGGAGACAGCTATTAGTAGAGCTTAGGAGACGAGGAAGGGCATAACGAGACCAAAGATGATATGTAGGAAGGAGCAGATGAATAGAGAATAGTGTTGGACTGGGTCCTCAACTATAAAAAAATGGGTAACGGGTACCCGGCCAAAATGAAAGGTTCTACCCGGTCGGGTACACGGTTTGGCACTTACCTTCCGGGTGGCGGTGACATCTAGGATCAGCAGCAGTCCTGTGACGGTGGCAGCATCTGTGGTGTCTTCAGCCGGCGGGGGAGCTGCAGGCTCACAGACACAGCTTACCTGCTTCGGTGCTGTGGAAGTGATTCCTGCAGCTCCCCCCGCCAGGTGAAGACACCTCTGATGCTGCCAACATCAGAGGACTGCTGCTGCTGATCCTAGATGTCTTAGGAAAGGTAAGTATAAAAGATTATTTCCAGCTGCCCTGACATTACCCGACGCCGGGTATTACCCGGCCAAGTCCACTTCTCAGTGGCCGGTTTCGAGTAATGTCCGGGTAGCTGGAAATGTGTCGGGTAACGCCGGGTACTCGGTACACCACTAATAGAGAACCTTAACAAAAAGGTAAGGAGGAGAACTTTGTAGGTGATCTGAAACTTGATGGGAAGCAAGGAGAGGGATTTAAGGAGGAGGAGGAGATGAGCAGATACTGTTGTGGGAGAAAGGGAAATTATTCAAGCAGCAGAGTTTTGGATAGATTGCAAATGAGAAAGTTGTGAAGCAGGGAGCCCTGTTAGCAGTATGTTAACCCATACGATAAGGGCATGCATTGGCGTTTTAGCAGTAGATTGACAGAGAAAAGGGCAAATCTTGGAAATATTACAGAGAAAGAATCGACAAACTTTAGCCAGTGTCGTGAATGAAGATGGAAAGGGAAGAGTCAAATGTTACTCCTAGGCAATGTGCTTTCATGACAGGATGATGGTAGTACTGTTTACTGCGATGGAGAAAGGTGATATTAGGCCAGATTTAGGGGGAAATATGAGGAGCTCAGTTTTAGACATTAGGTTTAAGGCAGAAGAGTGTCATCCATGGAGGATATAGCCAGGAGGCGACCCGAAACTAGGAACTAAATTGCAGGAGTGACGGTAGGGTGGATAGGTGTGTGTATCATCTGCATAGAGATGATATCAAGGGTCAAAATAGTTGATAAGGTCAACTAGTGATAGTATGTAGTGAGAGAGGTCCCAGAACAGAGTCCTGAGGTATACCAACAGACAAAACAACAGGAGACAAAGACACGTTAGCAACAGAGATGGAGAATGTGTGATGGAGAAGTATGATGAAAACCAGGATATAAGTTTGCTGCGGATACGAAGAAAGAGTTTAGAATATGAATGAGAAGAGTGATTGACAGTATCAAAAGCAGAAGAGAGATCAAGCAGGATTAGTAAGTAAAATGGACCTTGGGAATTTTCTTTATGTACATAATTGGTTACATTGGGAAAGGCAGATTGTGAAGGGCCCAGAGGAGCATGTGATTTAAGAATGTTGATCAAACGGGAGATCACAAGACGTTCTAGCAATTAGGAGGCAAATGGTAGGACGGATACAGGGCGATAGTTAGAAATTCACACAAGGTCAAGGTTATTTTTGAGAATAGGGGTGACCACTGCATGCTTAAAAGGAAGAGTTGAAAGAGCCAAAGGATATGGAGGAATTGAAGATGTGGGTGAGAGTGAGAATATAGGATTGAGAGGGCATGTGGTAGAGGGAGAAGAGAAGATCAGGTTCCAGCTTTGTGACAGGAGAAAAGGAGTCAAGAGTGCAATGAGATCTAGATAGAAAAAGAGAGAGGGGGAAGGGAGAGAACGAATCTACTTGTGGATGGCATCCACCTTGCCTCAAGTGAGCAAAGGCTTGAGGAGAAATAAAGGATGGATGTTAAGTGGGAGGAGAAAGTCAGTGGTGGGACTCAAATACATAGAAGACAGTGTGAATGAAATTGGAGTGTTGATGAGTGAGGAAAAAGTAGTGTTTGACCTTAAAAAAAGGAGCAGAGTTTTACAGAACAGGACAAAGGTTTAGTGTAGAAAATCAGACTGTGAGATTTCCTCCATAGGTGTTAAGAGCAGCAGTGTGATGTGATGAAGTGTGATGAGAGCGTGCTTGTGAATTAAACCAATGCATGGGTTAGGCTGCGTCTATAGTAAGCACGCAACAGATGGCAAAGTTAGCGCATGCCTGTCGCTCCAGCAATCCCTGCACTGAGGTCCGAGGCGACGGGGAGGCCCTGCATCGCTCGCACGCACTGTGGACAACCAAGCGTGTGCCCATGATAATCACGGCCTTAGAGGGATGAGTGTGTCAGAGCCTAGAAGGGGCATATAGATGATGGAGGAGGAGGGAGGAGGAGATGATAGCATTGTAAGAGTTAACAAGATAGCTAGTTTAAGCAGAAAGTGAGGAGAGGTTAGAGATAAGGGTAGATGTCAGAGGAGAGAGTTCAATTAAGCTGAGGTATCGAGTAGGACAGGGGTGAGGGGAATGAGAAGTGGTGGATGATGAGAGCAGAAGAGGTCATGTACAAATAGACCATGTTAGTCGTAGAGCAGACATTCCAGAGGGCACGTGAGAAGGGAAGAGTAAAGTGAGACAAGGAATGTGGATTACATTAGATGGGTTAATACGCTTAGCAGGGAGGTGGAGAGAGAGGCAAGAGGCAGAGGGTGGTGTAGGGGTAGAGGAAGAGATGTTGCATGTACCTTGTCAGAACATTAAAGAACGTCAATTCACACTGGTGCAGAGTTGATGATGAAATGCTGAATCCAGTTCACGTCCAATTCAATTTTAACAGAACTTTTTCATTCTTCATTACTGCAAAAAAAAAAGTAAAAAACAATGCATTACTATTTTCAAAATGGATTGAATTCCCCCACCAATGACTATGTGTTACCAATATATCCCTCTCAGTCCCACTGCAGCACATACTGTACCAGTGTGAAAGTAAGAAGGTACACAGTACCGGTAAAACAATACGTGCCGGTACTATGCACCATATGAATTATAAGGGGATGTAAATCTCCCAGTCTCTCTCCATATCCGCAACAGAGCGGGCTCCGGTCAGTGGCATGGATGCCCATATATGGGTATGCTCATATTTGGGCATCCCATGTCACTGACCGGAGCCGGCTCTGAGTATAGGGATATATGCGGAGACGCACAGGTGCAAGGAAATGGGAGGAGGCACGGTGAGAAACAGGGAGAGACCACAGGAAGATAGAGGGCAACAACTTCCACAAGGTACTTGTATGGGTATAATTGTTTGTATTTTGTGCAGAGGGGGTAATTTCAGATAAAATACAATTCTCCACCCTCTACGAAACAATTCCACTTTGTTCAGTAAGCCAGAAAGTCTTGGTCCCATGTGGACTGAATTTAATGCAAATAAGGTCCTTAATACACAAGTAAAGAATAAAGTTACTTATTCTCTACTGTAAGAAGTGCCACATTGCCCACTATTTGGGTCCTGTGCCCAGATTGTGACCATGCATGGCAGAGGTGAGATTCCCCCAACTCCAATTTGCTACACTCTCCAAGAGAGATAATTGTGATCAGAGGTGGAACTAGGGGAGGGTGTGAGCAGGGTCACTGCCCAGGGAGTAACCTGACTGGGGGCACGGAAATCTCATTTAGTGCATATGTTGCGGCACTGCATTGATTGACCGGTCAATCTGCACTGCTGCCTGTCACAGTGACATCCTGATCGGGTACTGTGATCAGCTATAGCACTGACCCAGGTGAGATAGTTCAGCACTTTACAAGGAGGGAACAGATGTTGTGGGTGACAGATGCTGGGGGTAGGCCAAGACTGTTGGCCAGAGTAACGTGGAGACTTACTGCACTCTGCATGCCCATCCTCTCCCTGACATCAGGGGAAGGAAGTGGCCCTGGGGTGTGTGTAGGTATGCCAGATGTCAGTGTATGCATAAGTAAGTATGCCTGTGTAGTGGGAGGTGTAGGGGCGTTAAGCTGGAGGACTTAAAACAGGCACAAAAGCACATAGATACCTCTGATTATACCGCACCAAATGCTGATAATATCATGCTGTAGCTGCACTTTACAGAAGATGATGCAGATGTCATCATTGGTTGGTGGGTTCATTAAATCAATCCATCATATCATAACCACACTGTGCATATGATGTACTGAATCAGTAACACCAGGAAGACATCTCCATGTTAGGAGTAGAGTTGAAGTTAACAGAATATGTCCAGCACTGTGGTGTGTAGCCCATAAATAATAATTGTGCACATTACCAGAACAACATACTGTCAACTGCAAGATCATTTTGCTGCTTGTAGCGTATGCTCATCCTGTACAGTGTTGTAGTAGATCCGTCTCTTCAGTGTTCACTGCAACAAAAGTAAGACATTGCATTAATATTACAGACGTTTGGGGGCTGAAATCTCACTTCGCTGCGGACAATTTCCCTTTGCATAAGATTCTTGTGATTATGTCAATGATGATCAATAACTGCATCATAACACAGCCGCTCTATACAGAAGATGTACTTGCTCTCATTGGTCATTGAGGTAATACGTCACACAATGTACAGATATAGCAAGGATTATTTCTCCCACTTGTGCATTATGGCATTATGATGGGAAATGTTGTGAGATTCTGCATTATCAGCATCACTGAATCTTTTGGAAATTAAGTGATATTCTATGTTTTAATGCAATATTATGGGTGATCAGCCGGTAAAATAATAATAGCTTGCTGTATCTGTAGCCATGCTCTACCCATGATGTGCTGAACCAATGACTGCAGAGAGATTCAGAGTGCTAAACATGACTGGAACGCATCTCTGAATAATGGGCAGCAAAGCAGTGCAGAATAGGAGGTGAAAGTATTTAAAATGGAAGATCCTTAGCAGCTGTGTGGAGAGTAGACAGTACAGACTGACCAAGTAAATGGTAAAAGGAGTAACTTCAACATTACTTGGCTTTGTTCTCCACATTGAAGCTTTCCTCCTCTTTAAATCACTAATACTGATGCCATGTGTAACCTGTACTGAGAGTTATATAATCTACTGGCCTAGATGAAACCATATGATGCAAACAGGATCCATCCCACTCCAGATTCATAGAATTGAACCACCTCAACCTTTCATAACAATCACATAGAACTGCAGCTGTGCGCTACTGCACATGTTCTTGTTATGAATGGTAGTAGATGTGGTCCTTGGGTCTTTACTTCATACTGTAGCCACACTCTACTCATGATGTATTGAATCAACGAAAACTTGCATGGTTCAGATCACAGGAAGGGGTAGAGTAGAGATGAAAATATTCAATGTGAAACCCGTAGCAGCCGGATTGTGTGGAGTCAATAAAACGACAAATACTAAATGGTAAATGAGAAATATACACATTGCTTATCTGTCTCTGTGTAGTAATTTTCCTTCTCTTCAACTGTCCTTCAAATTTTCTCTTTTGCAAGAAAAGGAACACATGGCTTCAATATTCACTTCTGTTCTGCAGTCATCCCTCCTGAAATAAAAGTTAAGCATTGCATTGTTATTATGATAATACATACAATAAACCTTGCTCCAAACCATTTGATGCAAAGCAAATCCACCTCCCACCCACAGCTGTGCTCCTTCTAGAGCATGCATGTCAAACTCCAGTCCTCGAGGGTCCCAAACAGGCCAGGTTTTCAGTAGGGATATCCTGAAAACCTGGCCTGTTTGCGGCCCTCGAGGACTGGAGTTTGACATCCTTGTTCTTGAGCTTCTACCACGCAAGTCATCCATGTGAGTGACACTGTACTGCAGTCCTGGTCTGCACACAATCTACTGAATCAATGACATCACACTGTAAAGGCAATCTACAAGATGTATTAGTTGTCCACACTTCCGAAATGTTACTTTTATGTCCAAATCACTTATTCCCATGACCTGATATTTGTATTTGTTATTTATAGGATTGTCACAAAGAGTTGATGAGGTCACCAAATGATAGTATGTAGAGAGAAAGAGAGATCTCAGAACAGAGCCCTGATGTATACCCACAGACAGATCAATAGAAGACGAAGACATGTTAGCAACAGAGATGGAGAATGTGTGACAGGAAAGTTATGATGAAAACCAGGATAGAACTGTGTTACGGATACCAAGAGAGAGTTTAGAATATGAAGGAGGAGAGTGATTGAGAGCATCAAACGCAGCAGATAGATCAAGTAGGATTAGTAGGGAAAAGTGACCTTGGGAATTTGCTTTAAGCACAGTCTGTAGAACGAGCTGTACGAAAGGCAGGTTGTAAAGGATCCAGGAGGGAATGTGATTTAAGAATGTTGACATTCTAGCAATTAGGAGACAAACAGCAGGAGGGATACAGGGCGGTAGTTAGTAAGGCACATAGGGTGTAGGTTGTTTCTGAGAAAAGGGTGACCACTACAGGCTTAAAGTAAGAGGGTAAAGAGCCAGAGAATAGGGAGGAATTGAAGATGTGGGTGAGAGTGGGGACTAAGAGATGCAGTAAGGTGTGAGGGGATACGATCTAGAGGGCATGTGGTAGAGGGAGAAGAGAAGATGATTTGCTTCCAGCTCTGTAAGAGAAGAAAAAGAGTCAAATGCAGAAGGAGAATTAGGTAGAAGGAGAGAAGGGGGAAGGGGGAAGGGACAGAAGGAATCTCCTTGTGGGTGGCATCCACCTTGCCTCTGAAGTAGTCAAATGCTTGAGGAGAAGTGAAGGAAGGATGGCAAGTGTGAGGAGAAGGTTAGTGGAGGGAGTCAAATACAGGGAAAAAAAGACAGCGTAAATTAAATTTGAGTGTTGATGAATGTGAAAAAAAAGTAGTGTGGTTTGGCCCCAGAGAGCAGCTTTATACAGGACTGGAGACATTTTTACTGTAGAAAAATCAAATATCAATTGTGTGATTTCCTTCATAGGCATTAAGAACAGCGAGTGGAAGTGTGATGAACATGTTTGGGAATTTAGCCAAGGGTGTGGGCTAAAGGGACAAGTGTGTCAGAGCCTAGAGGGGGCATATAGATAGGAGGATAGCATTGTAAGAGTTAATAAGATTGTTAGTTTAAGCGGAAAGAGAGAGAGAGCAGAGAGGTTAGAGTAGATGTCAGAGGAGAGTTTAATTAAGCAGAGGCAAATCAGTGGGACAGGTAAGATGGGGTGAGGGGAATGACTGATTGTGAATGATGAGAGCAGAAGAGGTCATGTACAACTAGAGCCTTGTTAGTCAGAGAACGGACATTCCAGATGGCATAGGAGAAGGGAAGAGAAAAGTAAGGAAAGGAATGTGGATTACATTAGATAGGTTAACACTCTTAGCAGGGAGGCAGAGGCAGGGAGGCCCGATGTGTATATGAGCAGGTTCAAGATTATAAGAGATATCCCACACATCAGCAAACATAGAAGGAGACACAGAGATAGGTGTAGAGAGAGACAGAGATAGCTCTATGTAGAGAGAGAGGGACGTAGAGAGAATGAGACAGATAGGCGCAGAGAGAGGGGGCGCAGAGAGAGGAGGCGCCAAAAGAGGGGGCGCAGAGAGAGGGGGCACAGAGAATAGGATATTAAAGAGTGCTTTTCATTGAGCAGTGCAGAAATAGCTGCAATAGAGGTCTGTACAAATGGTGCAGTGTGTAGACACATGCAAAGGTAGGGGAAGGAAAGAGGAGAACATGTGGATAAAAGCAGGGGTGTGGAAGTTAGAGAAATTAGAAAAGTTTAACAGAGGAGTGAGGAAACAGCCAGCAGAAAGAACAAGAGAGAGGTTACATTGGGATGACGTTCTGTGGTAAAGAGAAAATGCTAGGAGAGAGCTTTCAAATATTAGAGGACATGAATTGAGGGAGCAAATGTATAAATCAAAACCTGAGGGGGAGGTATAGCACGAAAGCTTGCACAGCAGATTATAGTCTTAATGTTGCGTGTACCTGTCAGGGTATTCAAGAAGTTAAATTCTCACAAGTGCAGAGTTCATGATGAAATGCTGAATCTAGTCCCCCTCCAATTTAATTTTAATATAACTTTTCCATTCTTCATTACTGCAAAAAGCAAACAAAACAAAACCACATTGCATTACTATTTTCAAAATGGATTGAATGGCATATTCAACAGTGACTGTGTGATGCCAATATTCCCCACTCACTCGTAGTGAAGCACATATTGTACTAGTGTTGAAAGTAGGCCGGTAGAGTCAGGTACGCAGTACTGATAAAACAATAAGTGCCCGTCGTAAGTACCAGCTCCGCAACAGTGCGGGCATCACATTAGTGACGTGGATGAACATATATGGATAAGCCCATATTAAGGCATCACGTGACCAGAGCCGTCACTGACTGGGTATACGTAAAGACGCAGGGAGATGCAAGGAAAGGGAGGGAGAGAGACAGGGAGAAGATGTGAAACGGAGGAAGGCACGGATGGAGGGAGTTCTTCCGAGCTTCTGCGGGCCTCTCTCTTTCACTGGTGCATGCCGGGAGCTGGTCCCAACATCCACAAAGTGTGTGTGTATTATTGGTTGTATTTTATGGGGGTAGGAGGGTAGTGTGTATATTGTGTGTGTGGGAGTATTATATTGTGTGTAGAGGTGCAGAGGAGAGTACTAGATTGTGTATCTTGTGTAAGGGTGTTGTGTATATTGTGTTTGGAGCTATAATATTATTGGGGAGATTAGTATTGAGGAGGTATTATAGTGTGTATTGTGGGGAGTATTAGTGTGTGTATTGTTTGTGGGTGACAGATGCTGGGGGTATGCAGCAATCCCTGCACTGAGGTCCGAGGCGGCTCTGCATCGCTCGCACGCACTGTGGATGACCAAGCATGTGCCCATGATAATCATGGCCTTACAGGGATGAGTGTGTCAGAGCCTAGAAGGGGCATATATATGATGGAGGAGGGAGGAGGAGGAGGGAGGAGGAGGAGATGATAGCATTGTAAAAGTTAACAAGATAGTTAGTTTAAGCAGAAAGTGAGGAGAGGTTAGAGATAAGGGTAGATGTCAGAGGAGAGAGTTCAATTAAGCTGAGGTATCGAGTAGGACAGGGGTGAGGGGAATGAGAGGTGGTGGATGATGAGAGCAGAAGAGGTCATGTACAAATAGACCTTGTTAGTCAGAGAGCAGTCATTCCAGAGGGCACGTGAGAAGTGAAGAGTAAAGTGAGACATGGAATGTGGATTACATTAGATGGGTTAATACGCTTAGCAGGGAGGTGGAGAGAGAGAGGCAAGAGGCAGAGAGTGGTGCAGGGGTTGAGGAAGAGATGTTGCATGTACCTTATCAGAACATTAAAGAACATCAATTCACACTGGTGCAGAGTTGATGATGAATCCAGTTCACCTCCAATTCAATTTTAACAGAAATGTTTCATTCTTCATTACTGAAAAAAAAGAAAAGTAAAAAACATTTCATTACTATTTTCAAAATGGATTGAATTCCCCCAACAATGACTATGTGTTACCAATATATCCCTCTCAGTCCCACTGCAGCATATACTGTACCAGTGTGAAAGTAGGAAGGTACACAGTACCGGTAAAACAATACGTGCCGGTACTATGCACCATATGAATTATAAGGGGATGTAAATCTCCCAGTCTCTCTCCATATCCGCAACAGAGCGGGCTCCGGTCAGTGGCATGGATGCCCATATATGGGTATGCTCATATTTGGGCATCCCATGTCACTGACCGGAGCCGGCTCTGAGTATAGGGATATATGCGGAGACGCACAGGTGCAAGGAAATGGGAGGAGACACGGTGAGAAACAGGGAGAGACCACAGGAAGATAGAGGGCAACAACTTCCACAAGGTACTTGTATGGGTATAATTGTTTGTATTTTGTGCAGAGGGGGTAATTTCAGATAAAATACAATTCTCCACCCTCTACGAAACAATTCCACTTTGTTCAGTAAGCCAGAAAGTCTTGGTCCCATGTGGACTGAATTTAATGCAAATAAGGTCCTTAATACACAAGTAAAGAATAAAGTTACTTATTCTCTACTGTAAGAAGTGCCACATTGCCCACTATTTGGGTCCTGTGCCCAGATTGTGACCATGCATGGCAGAGGTGAGATTCCCCCAACTCCAATTTGCTACACTCTCCAAGAGAGATAATTGTGATCAGAGGTGGAACTAGGGGAGGGTGTGAGCAGGGTCACTGCCCAGGGAGTAACCTGACTGGGGGCACGGAAATCTCATTTAGTGCATATGTTGCGGCACTGCATTGATTGACCGGTCAATCTGCACTGCTGCCTGTCACAGTGACATCCTGATCGGGCACTGTGATCAGCTATAGCACTGACCCAGGTGAGATAGTTCAGCACTTTACAAGGAGGGAACAGATGTTGTGGGTGACAGATGCTGGAGGTAGGCCAAGACTGTTGGCCAGAGTAACGTGGAGACTTACTGCACTCTGCATGCCCATCCTCTCCCTGACATCAGGGGAAGGAAGTGGCCCTGGGGTGTGTGTAGGTATGCCAGATGTCAGTGTATGCATAAGTAAGTATGCCTGTGTAGTGGGAGGTGTAGGGGCGTTAAGCTGGAGGACTTAAAACAGGCACAAAAGCACATAGATACCTCTGATTATACCGCACCAAATGCTGATAATATCATGCTGTAGCTGCACTTTACAGAAGATGATGCAGATGTCATCATTGGTTGGTGGGTTCATTAAATCAATCCATCATATCATAACCACACTGTGCATATGATGTACTGAATCAGTAACACCAGGAAGACATCTCCATGTTAGGAGTAGAGTTGAAGTTAACAGAATATGTCCAGCACTGTGGTGTGTAGCCCATAAATAATAATTGTGCACATTACCAGAACAACATACTGTCAACTGCAAGATCATTTTGCTGCTTGTAGCGTATGCTCATCCTGTACAGTGTTGTAGTAGATCCGTCTCTTCAGTGTTCACTGCAACAAAAGTAAGACATTGCATTAATATTACAGACGTTTGGGGGCTGAAATCTCACTTCGCTGCGGACAATTTCCCTTTGCATAAGATTCTTGTGATTATGTCAATGATGATCAATAACTGCATCATAACACAGCCGCTCTATACAGAAGATGTACTTGCTCTCATCGGTCATTGAGGTAATACGTCACACAATGTACAGATATAGCAAGGATTATTTCTCCCACTTGTGCATTATGGCATTATGATGGGAAATGTTGTGAGATTCTGCATTATCAGCATCACTGAATCTTTTGGAAATTAAGTGATATTCTATGTTTTAATGCAATATTATGGGTGATCAGCCGGTAAAATAATAATAGCTTGCTGTATCTGTAGCCATGCTCTACCCATGATGTGCTGAACCAATGACTGCAGAGAGATTCAGAGTGCTAAACATGACTGGAACGCATCTCTGAATAATGGGCAGCAAAGCAGTGCAGAATAGGAGGTGAAAGTATTTAAAATGGAAGATCCTTAGCAGCTGTGTGGAGAGTAGACAGTACAGACTGACCAAGTAAATGGTAAAAGGAGTAACTTCAACATTACTTGACTTTGTTCTCCACATTGAAGCTTTCCTCCTCTTTAAATCACTAATACTGATGCCATGTGTAACCTGTACTGAGAGTTATATAATCTACTGGCCTAGATGAAACCATATGATGCAAACAGGATCCATCCCACTCCAGATTCATAAAATTGAACCACCTCAACCTTTCATAACAATCACATAGAACTGCAGCTGTGCGCTACTGCACATGTTCTTGTTATGAATGGTAGTAGATGTGGTCCTTGGGTCTTTACTTCATACTGTAGCCACCCTCTACTCATGATGTATTGAATCAACGAAAACTTGCATGGTTCAGATCACAGGAAGGGGTAGAGTAGAGATGAAAATATTCAATGTGAAACCCGTAGCAGCCGGATTGTGTGGAGTCAATAAAACGACAAATACTAAATGGTAAATGAGAAATATACACATTGCTTATCTGTCTCTGTGTAGTAATTTTCCTTCTCTTCAACTGTCCTTCAAATTTTCTCTTTTGCAAGAAAAGGAACACATGGCTTCAATATTCACTTCTGTTCTGCAGTCATCCCTCCTGAAATAAAAGTTAAGCATTGCATTGTTATTATGATAATACATACAATAAACCTTGCTCCAAACCATTTGATGCAAAGCAAATCCACCTCCCACCCACAGCTGTGCTCCTTCTAGAGCATGCATGTCAAACTCCAGTCCTCGAGGGTCCCAAACAGGCCAGGTTTTCAGTAGGGATATCCTGAAAACCTGGCCTGTTTGCTGCCCTCGAGGACTGGAGTTTGACATCCTTGTTCTTGAGCTTCTACCACGCAAGTCATCCATGTGAGTGACACTGTACTGCAGTCCTGGTCTGCACACAATCTACTGAATCAATGACATCACACTGTAAAGGCAATCTACAAGATGTATTAGTTGTCCACACTTCCGAAATGTTACTTTTATGTCCAAATCACTTATTCCCATGACCTGATATTTGTATTTGTTATTTATAGGATTGTCACAAAGAGTTGATGAGGTCACCAAATGATAGTATGTAGAGAGAAAGAGAGATCTCAGAACAGAGCCCTGATGTATACCCACAAACAGATCAATAGAAGACGAAGACATGTTAGCAACAGAGATGGAGAATGTGTGACAGGAAAGTTATGATGAAAACCAGGATAGAACTGTGTTACGGATACCAAGAGAGAGTTTAGAATATGAAGGAGGAGAGTGATTGAGAGCATCAAACGCAGCAGATAGATCAAGTAGGATTAGTAGGGAAAAGTGACCTTGGGAATTTGCTTTAAGCACAGTCTGTAGAACGAGCTGTACGAAAGGCAGGTTGTAAAGGATCCAGGAGGGCATGTGATTTAAGAATGTTGACATTCTAGCAATTAGGAGACAAACAGCAGGAGGGATACAGGGCGGTAGTTAGTAAGGCACATAGGGTGTAGGTTGTTTCTGAGAAAAGGGTGACCACTACAGGCTTAAAGTAAGAGGGTAAAGAGCCAGAGAATAGGGAGGAATTGAAGATGTGGGTGAGAGTGGGGACTAAGAGATGCAGTAAGGTGTGAGGGGATACGATCTAGAGGGCATGTGGTAGAGGGAGAAGAGAAGATGATTAGCTTCCAGCTCTGTAAGAGAAGAAAAGGAGTCAAATGCAGAAGGAGAATTAGGTAGAAGGAGAGAAGGGGGAAGGGACAGAAGGAATCTCCTTGTGGGTGGCATCCACCTTGCCTCTGAAGTAGTCAAATGCTTGAGGAGAAGTGAAGGAAGGATGGCAAGTGTGAGGAGAAGGTTAGTGGAGGGAGTCAAATACAGGGAAAAAAAGACAGCGTAAATTAAATTTGAGTGTTGATGAATGTGAAAAAAAAGTAGTGTGGTTTGGCCCCAGAGAGCAGCTTTATACAGGACTGGAGACATTTTTACTGTAGAAAAATCAAATATCAATTGTGTGATTTCCTTCATAGGCATTAAGAACAGCGAGTGGAAGTGTGATGAACATGTTTGGGAATTTAGCCAAGGGTGTGGGCTAGAGGGACAAGTGTGTCAGAGCCTAGAGGGGGCATATAGATAGGAGGATAGCATTGTAAGAGTTAATAAGATTGTTAGTTTAAGCGGAAAGAGAGAGAGAGCAGAGAGGTTAGAGTAGATGTCAGAGGAGAGTTTAATTAAGCAGAGGCAAATCAGTGGGACAGGTAAGATGGGGTGAGGGGAATGACTGATTGTGAATGATGAGAGCAGAAGAGGTCATGTACAACTAGAGCCTTGTTAGTCAGAGAACGGACATTCCAGATGGCATAGGAGAAGGGAAGAGAAAAGTAAGGAAAGGAATGTGGATTACATTAGATAGGTTAACACTCTTAGCAGGGAGGCAGAGGCAGGGAGGCCCGATGTGTATATGAGCAGGTTCAAGATTATAAGAGATATCCCACACATCAGCAAACATAGAAGGAGACATAGAGATAGGTGTAGAGAGAGACAGAGATAGCTCTATGTAGAGAGAGAGGGACGTAGAGAGAATGAGACAGATAGGCGCAGAGAGAGGGGGCGCAGAGAGAGGAGGCGCCAAAAGAGGGGGCGCAGAGAGAGGGGGCACAGAGAATAGGATATTAAAGAGTGCTTTTCATTGAGCAGTGCAGAAATAGCTGCAATAGAGGTCTGTACAAATGGTGCAGTGTGTAGACACATGCAAAGGTAGGGGAAGGAAAGAGGAGAACATGTGGATAAAAGCAGGAGTGTGGAAGTTAGAGAAATTAGAAAAGTTTAACAGAGGAGTGAGGAAACAGCAAGCAGAAAGAACAAGAGAGGTTACATTGGGATGACGTTCTGTGGTAAAGAGAAAATGCTAGGAGAGAGCTTTCAAATATTAGAGGACATGAATTGAGGGAGCAAATGTATAAATCAAAACCTGAGGGGGAGGTATAGCACGAAAGCTTGCACAGCAGATTATAGTCTTAATGTTGCGTGTACCTGTCAGGGTATTCAAGAAGTTAAATTCTCACAAGTGCAGAGTTCATGATGAAATGCTGAATCTAGTCCCCCTCCAATTTAATTTTAATATAACTTTTCCATTCTTCATTACTGCAAAAAGCAAACAAAACAAAACCACATTGCATTACTATTTTCAAAATGGATTGAATGGCATATTCAACAGTGACTGTGTGATGCCAATATTCCCCACTCACTCGTAGTGAAGCACATATTGTACTAGTGTTGAAAGTAGGCCGGTAGAGTCAGGTACGCAGTACTGATAAAACAATAAGTGCCCGTCGTAAGTACCAGCTCCGCAACAGTGCGGGCATCACATTAGTGACGTGGATGAACATATATGGATAAGCCCATATTAAGGCATCACGTGACCAGAGCCGTCACTGACTGGGTATACGTAAAGACGCAGGGAGATGCAAGGAAAGGGAGGGAGAGAGACAGGGAGAAGATGTGAAACGGAGGAAGGCACGGATGGAGGGAGTTCTTCCGAGCTTCTGCGGGCCTCTCTCTTTCACTGGTGCATGCCGGGAGCTGGTCCCAACATCCACAAAGTGTGTGTGTATTATTGGTTGTATTTTATGGGGGTAGGAGGGTAGTGTGTATATTGTGTGTGTGGGAGTATTATATTGTGTGTAGAGGTGCAGAGGAGAGTACTAGATTGTGTATCTTGTGTAAGGGTGTTGTGTATATTGTGTTTGGAGCTATAATATTATTGGGGAGATTAGTATTGAGGAGGTATTATAGTGTGTATTGTGGGGAGTATTAGTGTGTGTATTGTTTGTGGGTGACAGATGCTGGGGGTATGCAGCAATCCCTGCACTGAGGTCCGAGGCGGCTCTGCATCGCTCGCACGCACTGTGGACGACCAAGCATGTGCCCATGATAATCATGGCCTTAGAGGGATGAGTGTGTCAGAGCCTAGAAGGGGTATATATATAATGGAGGGAGGAGGAAGGAGGAGGAGGGAGGAGGAGATGATAGCATTGTAAAAGTTAACAAGATAGTTAGTTTAAGCAGAAAGTGAGGAGAGGTTAGAGATAAGGGTAGATGTCAGAGGAGAGAGTTCAATTAAGCTGAGGTATCGAGTAGGACAGGGGTGAGGGGAATGAGAGGTGGTGGATGATGAGAGCAGAAGAGGTCATGTACAAATAGACCTTGTTAGTCAGAGAGCAGTCATTCCAGAGGGCACGTGAGAAGTGAAGAGTAAAGTGAGACATGGAATGTGGATTACATTAGATGGGTTAATACGCTTAGCAGGGAGGTGGAGAGAGAGAGGCAAGAGGCAGAGAGTGGTGCAGGGGTTGAGGAAGAGATGTTGCATGTACCTTATCAGAACATTAAAGAACATCAATTCACACTGGTGCAGAGTTGATGATGAATCCAGTTCACCTCCAATTCAATTTTAACAGAAATGTTTCATTCTTCATTACTGAAAAAAAAGAAAAGTAAAAAACATTTCATTACTATTTTCAAAATGGATTGAATTCCCCCAACAATGACTATGTGTTACCAATATATCCCTCTCAGTCCCACTGCAGCATATACTGTACCAGTGTGAAAGTAGGAAGGTACACAGTACCGGTAAAACAATACGTGCCGGTACTATGCACCATATGAATTATAAGGGGATGTAAATCTCCCAGTCTCTCTCCATATCCGCAACAGAGCGGGCTCCGGTCAGTGGCATGGATGCCCATATATGGGTATGCTCATATTTGGGCATCCCATGTCACTGACCGGAGCCGGCTCTGAGTATAGGGATATATGCGGAGACGCAGAGGTGCAAGGAAATGGGAGGAGGCACGGTGAGAAACAGGGAGAGACCACAGGAAGATAGAGGGCAACAACTTCCACAAGGTACTTGTATGGGTAGAATTGTTTGTATTTTGTGCAGAGGGGGTAATTTCAGATAAAATACAATTCTCCACCCTCTACGAAACAATTCCACTTTGTTCAGTAAGCCAGAAAGTCTTGGTCCCATGTGGACTGAATTTAATGCAAATAAGGTCCTTAATACACAAGTAAAGAATAAAGTTACTTATTCTCTACTGTAAGAAGTGCCACATTGCCCACTATTTGGGTCCTGTGCCCAGATTGTGACCATGCATGGCAGAGGTGAGATTCCCCCAACTCCAATTTGCTACACTCTCCAAGAGAGATAATTGTGATCAGAGGTGGAACTAGGGGAGGGTGTGAGCAGGGTCACTGCCCAGGGAGTAACCTGACTGGGGGCACGGAAATCTCATTTAGTGCATATGTTGCGGCACTGCATTGATTGACCGGTCAATCTGCACTGCTGCCTGTCACAGTGACATCCTGATCGGGCACTGTGATCAGCTATAGCACTGACCCAGGTGAGATAGTTCAGCACTTTACAAGGAGGGAACAGATGTTGTGGGTGACAGATGCTGGAGGTAGGCCAAGACTGTTGGCCAGAGTAACGTGGAGACTTACTGCACTCTGCATGCCCATCCTCTCCCTGACATCAGGGGAAGGAAGTGGCCCTGGGGTGTGTGTAGGTATGCCAGATGTCAGTGTATGCATAAGTAAGTATGCCTGTGTAGTGGGAGGTGTAGGGGCGTTAAGCTGGAGGACTTAAAACAGGCACAAAAGCACATAGATACCTCTGATTATACCGCACCAAATGCTGATAATATCATGCTGTAGCTGCACTTTACAGAAGATGATGCAGATGTCATCATTGGTTGGTGGGTTCATTAAATCAATCCATCATATCATAACCACACTGTGCATATGATGTACTGAATCAGTAACACCAGGAAGACATCTCCATGTTAGGAGTAGAGTTGAAGTTAACAGAATATGTCCAGCACTGTGGTGTGTAGCCCATAAATAATAATTGTGCACATTACCAGAACAACATACTGTCAACTGCAAGATCATTTTGCTGCTTGTAGCGTATGCTCATCCTGTACAGTGTTGTAGTAGATCCGTCTCTTCAGTGTTCACTGCAACAAAAGTAAGACATTGCATTAATATTACAGACGTTTGGGGGCTGAAATCTCACTTCGCTGCGGACAATTTCCCTTTGCATAAGATTCTTGTGATTATGTCAATGATGATCAATAACTGCATCATAACACAGCCGCTCTATACAGAAGATGTACTTGCTCTCATTGGTCATTGAGGTAATACGTCACACAATGTACAGATATAGCAAGGATTATTTCTCCCACTTGTGCATTATGGCATTATGATGGGAAATGTTGTGAGATTCTGCATTATCAGCATCACTGAATCTTTTGGAAATTAAGTGATATTCTATGTTTTAATGCAATATTATGGGTGATCAGCCGGTAAAATAATAATAGCTTGCTGTATCTGTAGCCATGCTCTACCCATGATGTGCTGAACCAATGACTGCAGAGAGATTCAGAGTGCTAAACATGACTGGAACGCATCTCTGAATAATGGGCAGCAAAGCAGTGCAGAATAGGAGGTGAAAGTATTTAAAATGGAAGATCCTTAGCAGCTGTGTGGAGAGTAGACAGTACAGACTGACCAAGTAAATGGTAAAAGGAGTAACTTCAACATTACTTGGCTTTGTTCTCCACATTGAAGCTTTCCTCCTCTTTAAATCACTAATACTGATGCCATGTGTAACCTGTACTGAGAGTTATATAATCTACTGGCCTAGATGAAACCATATGATGCAAACAGGATCCATCCCACTCCAGATTCATAGAATTGAACCACCTCAACCTTTCATAACAATCACATAGAACTGCAGCTGTGCGCTACTGCACATGTTCTTGTTATGAATGGTAGTAGATGTGGTCCTTGGGTCTTTACTTCATACTGTAGCCACCCTCTACTCATGATGTATTGAATCAACGAAAACTTGCATGGTTCAGATCACAGGAAGGGGTAGAGTAGAGATGAAAATATTCAATGTGAAACCCGTAGCAGCCGGATTGTGTGGAGTCAATAAAACGACAAATACTAAATGGTAAATGAGAAATATACACATTGCTTATCTGTCTCTGTGTAGTAATTTTCCTTCTCTTCAACTGTCCTTCAAATTTTCTCTTTTGCAAGAAAAGGAACACATGGCTTCAATATTCACTTCTGTTCTGCAGTCATCCCTCCTGAAATAAAAGTTAAGCATTGCATTGTTATTATGATAATACATACAATAAACCTTGCTCCAAACCATTTGATGCAAAGCAAATCCACCTCCCACCCACAGCTGTGCTCCTTCTAGAGCATGCATGTCAAACTCCAGTCCTCGAGGGTCCCAAACAGGCCAGGTTTTCAGTAGGGATATCCTGAAAACCTGGCCTGTTTGCTGCCCTCGAGGACTGGAGTTTGACATCCTTGTTCTTGAGCTTCTACCACGCAAGTCATCCATGTGAGTGACACTGTACTGCAGTCCTGGTCTGCACACAATCTACTGAATCAATGACATCACACTGTAAAGGCAATCTACAAGATGTATTAGTTGTCCACACTTCCGAAATGTTACTTTTATGTCCAAATCACTTATTCCCATGACCTGATATTTGTATTTGTTATTTATAGGATTGTCACAAAGAGTTGATGAGGTCACCAAATGATAGTATGTAGAGAGAAAGAGAGATCTCAGAACAGAGCCCTGATGTATACCCACAAACAGATCAATAGAAGACGAAGACATGTTAGCAACAGAGATGGAGAATGTGTGACAGGAAAGTTATGATGAAAACCAGGATAGAACTGTGTTACGGATACCAAGAGAGAGTTTAGAATATGAAGGAGGAGAGTGATTGAGAGCATCAAACGCAGCAGATAGATCAAGTAGGATTAGTAGGGAAAAGTGACCTTGGGAATTTGCTTTAAGCACAGTCTGTAGAACGAGCTGTACGAAAGGCAGGTTGTAAAGGATCCAGGAGGGAATGTGATTTAAGAATGTTGACATTCTAGCAATTAGGAGACAAACAGCAGGAGGGATACAGGGCGGTAGTTAGTATAGGGTTAGTATAGGGTGTAGGTTGTTTCTGAGAAAAGGGTGACCACTACAGGCTTAAAGTAAGAGGGTAAAGAGCCAGAGAATAGGGAGGAATTGAAGATGTGGGTGAGAGTGGGGACTAAGAGATGCAGTAAGGTGTGAGGGGATACGATCTAGAGGGCATGTGGTAGAGGGAGAAGAGAAGATGATTAGCTTCCAGCTCTGTAAGAGAAGAAAAGGAGTCAAATGCAGAAGGAGAATTAGGTAGAAGGAGAGAAGGGGGAAGGGACAGAAGGAATCTCCTTGTGGGTGGCATCCACCTTGCCTCTGAAGTAGTCAAATGCTTGAGGAGAAGTGAAGGAAGGATGGCAAGTGTGAGAAGAAGGTTAGTGGAGGGAGTCAAATACAGGGGAAAAAAGACAGCGTAAATTAAATTTGTGTGTTGATGAATATGGAAAAAAAAGTAGTGTGGTTTGGCCCCAGAGAGCAGCTTTATACAGGACTGGAGACATTTTTACTGTAGAAAAATCAAACATCAAGTGTGAGATTTCCTTCATAGGCATTAAGAACAGCGAGTGGAAGTGTGATGAACATGTTTGGGAATTTAGCCAAGGGTGTGGGTTAGAGGGACGAGTGTGTCAGAGCTTGAAGGGGCATATAGAGGATAGCATTGTAAGAGTTAATAAGATTGTCAGTTTAAGCAGAAAGAGAGAGAGAGAGAGCAGAGAGGTTAGAGTAGATGTCAGAGGAGAGTTTAATTAAGCAGAGGAAAATCAGTGGGACAGGTAAGATGGGGTGAGGGGAATGACTGATTGTGAATGATGAGAGCAGAAGAGGTCATGTACAACTAGACCCTTGTTAGTAAGAGTGGACATTCCAGAGGGCACAGGAGAAGGGAAGAGAAAAGTAAGGAAAGGAATGTGGATTACATTAGATAGGTTAACACTCTTAGCAGGGAGGCAGAGGCAGGGAGGCCCGATGTGTATATGAGCAGGTTCAAGATTATAAGAGATATCCCACACATCAGCAAACATAGAAGGAGACACAGAGATAGGTGTAGAGAGAGACAGAGATAGCTCTATGTAGAGAGAGAGGGACGTAGAGAGAATGAGACAGATAGGCGCAGAGAGAGGGGGCGCAGAGAGAGGAGGCGCCAAAAGAGGGGGCGCAGAGAGAGGGGGCACAGAGAATAGGATATTAAAGAGTGCTTTTCATTGAGCAGTGCAGAAATAGCTGCAATAGAGGTCTGTACAAATGGTGCAGTGTGTAGACACATGCAAAGGTAGGGGAAGGAAAGAGAACATGTGGATAAAAGCAGGAGTGTGGAAGTTAGAGAAATTAGAAAAGTTTAACAGAGGAGTGAGGAAACAGCAAGCAGAGAGAACAAGAGAGAGGTTACATTGGGATGACGTTCTGTGGTAAAGAGAAAATGCTAGGAGAGAGCTTTCAAATATTAGAGGACATGACTTGAGGGAGCAAATGTATAAATCAAAACCTGAGGGGGAGGTATAGCACGAAAGCTTGCACAGCAGATTATAGTCTTAAAGTTGCGTGTACCTGTCAGGGCATTCAAGAAGGTAAATTCTCACAAGTGCAGAGTTCATGATGAAATGCTGAATCCAGTTCCCCTCCAATTTAATTTTAATATAACTTATCCATTCTTCATTACTGCAAAAAGCAAACAAAACAAAACCACATTGCATTACTATTTTCAAAATGGATTGAATGGCATATTCAACAGTGACTGTGTGATGCCAATATTCCCCACTCACTCGTAGTGAAGCACTTATTGTACTAGTGTTGAAAGTAGGCCGGTAGAGTCAGGTACGCAGTACTGATAAAACAATAAGTGCGCGTCGTAAGTACCAGCTCCGCAACAGTGCGGGCATCACATTAGTGACGTGGATGAACATATATGGATAAGCCCATATTAAGGCATCACGTGACCAGAGCCGTCACTGACTGGGTATACGTAAAGACGCAGGGAGATGCAAGGAAAGGGAGGGAGAGAGACAGGGAGAAGATGGGAAACGGAGGGAGGCACGGATGGAGAGAGGGAGTTCTTCCGAGCTTCTGCTGGCCTCTCTCTTTCACTGGTGCATGCCGGGAGCTGGTCCCAACATCCACAAAGTGTGTGTGTATTATTGGTTGTATTTTATGGGGGTAGGAGGGTAGTGTGTATATTGTGTGTGTGGGAGTATTATATTGTGTGTAGAGGTGCAGAGGAGAGTACTAGATTGTGTATCTTGTGTAAGGGTGTTGTGTATATTGTGTTTGGAGCTATAATATTATTGGAGAGATTAGTATTGAGGAGGTATTATAGTGTGTATTGTGGGGAGTATTAGTGTGTGTATTGTTTGTGGGTGACAGATGCTGGGGTATGCAGCAATCCCTGCACTGAGGTCCGAGGCGGCTCTGCATCGCTCGCACGCACTGTGGATGACCAAGCATGTGCCCATGATAATCATGGCCTTAGAGGGATGAGTGTGTCAGAGCCTAGAAGGGGCATATAAATATATAATGGAGGAGGGAGGAGGGAGGAGGAGGGAGGAGGAGGAGGAGATGATAGCATTGTAAAAGTTAACAAGATAGTTAGTTTAAGCAGAAAGTGAGGAGAGGTTAGAGATAAGGGTAGATGTCAGAGGAGAGTTCAATTAAGCTGAGGTATCTAGTAGGACAGGGGTGAGGGGAATGAGAAGTGGTGGATGATGAGAGCAGAAGAGGTCATGTACAAATAGACCTTGTTAGTCAGAGAGCAGACATTCCAGAGGGCACGTGAGAAGTGAAGAGTAAAGTGAGACATGGAATGTGGATTACATTAGATGGGTTAATACGCTTAGCAGGGAGGTGGAGAGAGAGAGGCAAGAGGCAGAGAGTGGTGTAGGGGTTGAGGAAGAGATGTTGCATGTACCTTATCAGAACATTAAAGAACATCAATTCACACTGGTGCAGAGTTGATGATGATTCCAGTTCACCTCCAATTCAATTTTAACAGAACTTTTTCATTCTTCATTACTGCAAAAAAAAAAAAGTATAAAACATTGCATTACTATTTTCAAAATGGATTGAATTCCCCCAACAATAACTATGTGTTACCAATATATCCCTCTCAGTCCCACTGCAGCACATACTGTACCAGTGTGAAAGTAGGAAGGTACACAGTAACGGTAAAACAATACGTGCCGGTACTATGCACCATATGAATTATAAGGGGATGTAAATCTCCCAGTCTCTCTCCATATCCGCAACAGAGTGGGCTCCGGTCAGTGGCATGGATGCCCATGTATGGATATGCTCATATTTGGGCATCCCATGTCACTGACCGGAGCCGGCTCTGAGTATAGGGATATATGCGGAGACGCAGAGGTGCAAGGAAATGGGAGGAGGCACGGTGAGAAACAGGGAGAGACCACAGGAAGATAGAGGGCAACAACTTCCACAAGGTACATGTATGTGTATAATTGTTTGTATTTTGTGCAGAGGGGGTAATTTCAGATAAAATACAATTCTCCACCCTCTACGAAATAATTCCACTTTGTTCAGTAAGCCAGAAAGTCTTGGTCCCATGGGGACTGAATTTTAATGCAAATAAGGTCCTTAATACACAAGTAAAGAATATAGTTACTTATTCTCTACTGTAAGAAGTGCCACATTGCCCACTATTTGGGTCCTGTGCCCAGATTGTGACCATGCATGGCAGAGGTGAGATTCCACCAACACCAATTTGCTACACTCTCCAAGAGAGATAATTGTGGTCAGAGGTGGAACTAGGGGAGGGGGTGAGCAGGGTCACTGCCCAGGGAGTAACCTGACAGGGGGCACGGAAATCTCATTTAGTGCATATGGTGCGGCACTGCATTGATTGACCGGTCAATCTGCACTGCTGCCTGTCACAGTGACATCATGATCGGGCACTGTGATCAGCTATAGCACTGACCCAGGTGAGATAGTTCAGCACTTTACAAGGAGGGAACAGATGTTGTGGGTGACAGATGCTGGGGGTAGGCCAAGACTGTTGGCCAGAGTAACGTGGAGACTTACTGCACTCTGCATGCCCATCCTCTCCCTGACATCAGGGGAAGGAAGTGGCCCTGGGGTGTGTGTAGGTATGCCAGATGTCAGTGTATGCATAAGTAAGTATGTCTGTGTAGTGGGAGGTGTAGGGGCGTTAAGCTGGAGGACTTAAAACAGGCACACATCTCACTTCGCTGCGGACAATTTCCCTTTGCATAAGATTCTTGTGATTATGTCAATGATGATCAATAACTGCATCATAACACAGCCGCTCTATACAGAAGATGTACTTGCTATCAATGGTCATGGAGGTAATACGTCACACAATGTACAGATATAGCAAGGATTATTTCTTCCTCTGGTGCATTATGGCATTATGATGGGAAATGTTGTGAGATTCTGCATTATCAGCATCACTGAATCTTTTGGAAATTAAGTGATATTCTATGTTTTAATGCAATATTATGGGTGATCAGCCGGTAAAATAATAATAGCTTGCTGTATCTGTAGCCATGCTCTACCCATGATGTGCTGAATCAATGACTGCAGAGAGATTCAGAGTGGTAAACATGACTGGAACGCATTTCTAAATAATGGGCAGCAAAGCAGTGCAGAATAGGAGGTGAAAGTATTTAAAATGGAAGACCCTTAGCAGCTGTGTGGGGAGTAGACAGTACAGACTGACCAAGTAAATGGTAAAAGGAGTAACTTCAACATTACTTGGCTTTGTACTCCACATTGAAGCTTTCCTCCTCTTTACATCACTAATACTGATGCCATGTGTAACCTGTACTGAGAGTTATATAATCTACTGGCCTAGATGAAAGAATGTGATGCAAACAGGATCCATCCCACTCCAGATTCATAGAATTGAACCACCTCAACCTTTCATAACAATCACATAGAACTGCAGCTGTGCGCTACTGCACATGTTCTTGTTATGAATGGTAGTAGATGTGGTCCTTGGGTCTTTACTTCATACTGTAGCCACACTCTACTCATGATGTATTGAATCAATGAAAACTTGCATGGTTCAGATCACAGGAAGGGGTAGAGTAGAGATGAAAATGTTCAATGTGAAACCCGTAGCAGCTGGATTGTGTGGAGTCAATAAAACGACAAATACTAAATGGTAAATGAGAAATATACACATTGCTTATCTGTCTCTGTGTAGTAATTTTCATTCTGTTCAACTGTCCTTCAAATTTTCTCTTTTGCAAGAAAAGGAACACATGGCTTCAATATTCACTTCTGTTCTGCAGTCATCCCTCCTGAAATAAAAGTTAAGCATTGCATTGTTATTATGATAATACATACAATAAACCTTGCTCCAAACCATTTGATGCAAAGCAAATCCACCTCCCACCCACAGCTGTGCTCCGTCTAGAGCATGCATGTCAAACTCCAGTCCTCGAGGGTCCCAAACAGGCCAGGTTTTCAGTAGGGATATCCTGAAAACCTGGCCTGTTTGCTGCCCTCGAGGACTGGAGTTTGACATCCTTGTTCTTGAGCTTCTACCACGCAAGTCATCCATGTGAGTGACACTGTACTGCAGTCCTGGTCTGCACACAATCTACTGAATCAATGACATCACACTGTAAAGGCAATCTACAAGATGTATTAGTTGTCCACACTTCCGAAATGTTACTTTTATGTCCAAATCACTTATTCCCATGACCTGATATTTGTATTTGTTATTTATAGGATTTTCACATGTATTACTACTGTGAAACGCTATATACATTAATAGTGCTATATAAATAAATACATACACATTTATATATAATAATAATAACAGCATGTTCTTTTAAAGCGCTGCTAGTTTTACGTAGCGCTATACAGAGACATTTTGCAGACACAAGTCCCTGCCCCATAGAGCTTACAATCTATGACATTGGTGCCTGAGGCACAGAGGATATGAAGTGACTTGCCCAAGGTCACACACACACAAATATATATACATAAATATATACATATATATACACACACACACACACACACACACACACACACACACACACACACATATATATGAAAACTAACACAGAAAAAAAGAATCCCCTGAATAGCACTCTAACATACACAAATTGTATCAATAAAGGTTTATTAATCACATACACATAAATGGTTAAAATGAGGAGCAGTGGTGACCTACAAAGCTGTTATAAACTGAACCTTAAGGTGTGGGGAAAAATGCTACACTGCAGTAATAAGTACAAAGTATGTAAATAAAGTGTAGAGGCAAGAAATATATGGAAATGAGAACACTCAGACCGGCCGGTCAAGTACTACCTAAGTTGAAGCCCCCTGTGTGAAGTGCTTGTATGAAACTAGTGTATAACTAACAAGCAAGGAAATGAATAAGTTAATTATATAAGTTAGTAATATGATCCAAGCCTATAGATATGAAACACACAGATGAGCAAAAAATTGGCAGATATAACTAACAAGCCAAAATAGGTAGCAAAAGTACTTAGACCAGTCCTGAGTGTACAGCAAAGTGTCCAGCAGAGTGATAGCATATATCCACAGCTTAACTGCTCGTAGGTTCAGGGAGAGTGAGTCTCAGCACATGCTCCCAGGGTTGCTTGGAGCACAGACTGCAAGATTCAGCGGAGAGAAGGAGAAACAGCTGAGATCACCACCACATCCTAGATGAGACAGACAAGTCCTGACATGCTTGTTTCACCACTTGCTTGTCCGGGGGCTTAACATATAGACAGTTGATAGATGTATTTGAAGTTGCATATTCTGTGCCGTGGATTAATCAGTATACTGAAAGCAACTGAAGATGGTACAGTAGCTGTGATAGGTTGGCCTCATAGCTCCTCCTTCAATGGAGGAATCGGCTCACAGCAGTACTTAAAGTGAAAGTAAAATGAGAAATGAAATAAACACACACATTGAAAAATCACTCACCCGACTGAGAGCGCCTTCTACAGAGCGCTGTACCACTGCTCAGCTAGCAGCTAAAACTGTCTCATTTTCCCACCATTGAAGTTTACACATGTCCACGCCCCACTCTAACAAGACGCTGTGTACGGAAGCTCGCAGGAGACAAACTAGTGAGAGAAGGTGTAGCTGCTAGCCACACTCCACGAGGTGCATTGTGGGAAATGTAGTTCTTTGCCTGCTAGCTTCTCTGACTGGTTACTGATCAGGTGATGTCACTAGGGGCGGGATTAGTGTGTTGCAATGTAACGGCCCGGCTGTATGATTGTCACAGAAGGGGGGAGCCTGAGAATGTCACGGATTTAATTACACATGTAATGATGTAATAACACAGCCATGAACTAAGTCAGTATACATATGGTCATGTGATATTTATAATGCATTTATTAACATTATTGTGTGGATTTGGGCTGAATTAAACTTGTATGGGATTGTCACTTTAATATCACAGTACCACTACTGTTTTAACACTTATAATGACCTCCTGATTACAGATTATTAGGGACAGACTTAAAAAGGCCTGTGTAAATATTTATTATAGAGTGGCCTCTTTACTTTATAATATCAGGGAGTATCAGACAGGCCTGTGTTTATTTTTAATATACATTAGGGTGACCTGACTCCAGATTATTGGCCTTTCCCTCTGACAAATGCATATTTTCCTATACTGTGTTAATTTTGTTAGAACAAAATAAATATTCATGCGCTAAATGACAGTACCAGTGTGAGTCCCAATAAGAAGTAGTGAGGTAAAAAACCATGGTACCAGCAACATATGTAACTGATGGGGAGGGTGCTAAAATATATGGAGTGTGGCGTCCTGATTGCTAAATGAGGTGTATTATATCATAAGTGCATATAACAATATCCCTCATAGCAATCTATTAAGAACCAACAAGAACTAGGTAGCACAATAATCAGTGCTGCAGTTATAGCCTAATAATAAGTATATATATATATATATATATATATATATATATATACTGCTGCGGCCAAGTTTATTCGAGCATTTGCCCATTCTTGGCCGCAGCAGTAGCCTGGCGCGCGCCCGAGAGTGACGGGCGCGCGCCGAAGCAGCGGAAGAGCGCCCTCCGATCGGGGCGCTCTCCCTACCGCTGCCGGGTCCGCCGGGTCCCCCGGAACCCCCTGCCGCTGTCCCGCGATCGCGGGACACCAGGGCTCCCTCGGGGAGCCCCTGGACGCGCGTGCAGGGGGCGCACGCTCCCGAAGACGCGTGACCGCGCGTCTATGACGCGCGGCACGCCGAGGGGCGGCCACTAGCAAGCCGGGAAATCTCCCGGCTTGCGGTACCGGCCACACTCGAATAAAGTGTGTCGGTACTATATATATATAATATATATATGTAACCCATATTCCCCCACCCAATCGCAGATAGGGTGCATGTGAGGGGAGCTATATGTATTACCAGTGTGGTGCTTTACCTGTGAGGCTCACAGGAGGCCTGAGCCTCCGCCAATGAGAGCCTGGGGTGTATCCTCCTGAACAATACTATATGGTGCAGCGCCTCCACCTGTGATGGCTCCAAGCAGAGCGGGAGTTGTTCCTCACAGGACAATAATATAATATCACGCACACAGCATATAAAAGAACAGTGACTTTTCTAACAGTAACATAACTATGCATGTCATACATTAAGTGTCTCTCTTCTAGGAGACACAGTAACTCACGTGTCTCGCAGGATGCAACCCCTCACCGTGTACCCACACCATGTCCAACTCCCCACACCACAACCCCACCCCCAAAATAAGGTATGTGTGTGTGTGACTGCACAGCCACTATGTACTGATTTATAGTTGGTGCACTTATGGATGTTACCTGCCGAGCGCTCCAGCGCTAGGACCTGCAAACAGACTTCGCAAAGGATCCGACGGTGAAGATACGTCAGGGTTACCTTCCAGGGCGATCCCACCCGGTTGGTTGCTGCTGTGCTTGAAGAGGTCTGATCCTAAACCTCTGTAATGGTGCTGCGACAGTCTCTGCTTCCTTCACTTCTCTCTCTCTCTAAAGTGACAGGTTCCTGTACTAGGGCCTGTCCCTGTGACCACCCACCCTCACTAGTGGGAAGTCAGGGCCTCAACTCTAGCCTGGGGATTTCTGGCCTAGGGCAGAATCTCGCAGCTCTCTGCCCACCTTCTTTCCCCCTTTGTCCCCTAAGTCTCACTCACTCACGTGCTTCCCAGTCTGCTTCCTGACTGCACAAAACAATGTATCAAATTCCCTGCTGCAGAGAATCTGCAAGTCTCAGTGGCTGGTTGGTTGCAGGTGACAGGGAACATAGGGCATTCACCAGAGGCTGCTGGGGGATGTAGTCCACTCAGAACCTCTTTCCTATGGGGACTGTGTGCGCGGTCTCTACTGCACCTGTGCAAAGCTGTAGTGGCCACCGCTACACATAACTGCACCTGCGCAACCTACCAGATCTCCTGTACACTTGTAATGGCCACCACTACCCTTGCCAACCTCTGCGTATTGCGCGAACCTCGCACCAAACACAACATGGCCGCTGTGGCTATCTGCGCATGCTCGAGCATCAGGGCCCCCGACGGCGCCGGCACAGATAGCAGCGCCAACTGGGAAAAGTCGCCATCCCCTTCCCCCACTGCCACAGGGGTAAGGCAAGGGGCAAAGGAACATCAGGGAAGCCGGGAGTGGCCCCCTTACATATATATATATATATATTGTGGTTGACAAATCACCCAAAAATCTACTCGCTGAACAAAAAAATCTACTCATCACCTAGCCCCGCCCCAGGCCCGCTTTAAAAAAAATTGAATAAATTCCTAGTAAGAACAACATTCGTTTTTGACATGTTTATTTATTGTATTACATTATACTACAATTAGTCCTTGTTAAGAGTGTGTGTGTGTGACACAGAGAGAGTGTGCGTGTGTGTGTGACACAGAGAGTGTGTGAGACACAGAGAGTGTGTGAGACACAGAGAGTGTGTGAGACACAGAGAGTGTGTGAGACACAGAGAGTGTGTGAGATAGGGTGAGGCAGAGGGTGACAGGGTGAGGCAGAGGGTGACAGGGTGAGACAGAGAATGACAGGGTGATACCGAGAGATACAGAGGTTGACAGGGAGAAAATGGGTGACATGGTGTGACACAGGGTGACAGGGTGAGACAGAGGGTGACAGGGTGAGACAGAGGGTGACAGGGGGAAACAGAGGGTGACAGAAAGTGAGACAGAGGGTGACAGAAAGTGAGACAGAGGGCGACAGAAAGTGAGACAGAGGGAAACAGGGTGGGTGACACACACACACACACACACACACACACACACACACACACACACACACACACACACACTCTCCCTCTTACACACACACTCTCTCTCCCTCTCACACACACACACACACAGACAGACAGACATCAAACCCCTCCCCTCTGCGAGAGCGAGGGTCCGCCCTCACAAATTCCTCTATGCCTCTTATCAGCGGTGCAGACAGGAGATGAAATACAGCAGTGGCCGCACGACCCTTCTTTTGGCGATGTTACATATATATACTGATAATAGTAAAAAGCAGAACAAATAATATAAAAAGGCAATTGCTTGCTTGGGAAGTAGCTTCTGCTGGGCCCAATTTGAGGAATCCCTTGTCAGTAGGGCCGCCAGCAGAAATCTTGGGGCCCAGGACAAATGCAAGGATCAGGCCCCCCTCCCTACCCCATAGCACACCTACCATGACATTTTTTTTAGGGCACAACTTTTACTCAAATGGTAGTGTTGCAAGGCCTATTTCACACCTCGCAAACCCCCCCATTTTACACTTTTTTATATTTTTATATATATATAAAAAGAGAGAGAGAGAGAGAGAGACAATCAAGTGGTTTCTTCTTCTCTTAGCCAAAGACGTACTACTCTATGTTCCTTTTCTCATTCTCCTATTTTTGTACCTTGGTATAATTGTATATACATACTTCACAGCATATGTTCCACCAAAGTAACTACGTCAGCGATGAAAGCGACCAACAGTGGCACTACTGTGTTTAGGGTTCTACAGTGCACAGCCACCCTACACTACCCATCTGGTATTTCCACAGCCCAGATAGTTGAACAAACTGGCTGCGGTCCATATTACCTCTGACTCCAGCAATGCTTGGACAGTTTCCCCTATCTCTTTCTGCTCAATTTATTGGATACATAGCTTTGGATATATTTCAGCATTCTATGACACTCAGGATAGCGCTCATGATGTCATCAACAACCAGGGGACTCCCAATAGTTGCTATTATGTGATCAATTTTTACTGCACGCAGTCCTGAGTATACTATCAGCTTTGCCACAGTTGAGAGTCTGGCACATTTCTCTGCTGTACAAATGTGTCAGAGAACACATCCAGGCATTCAGTATACATCCCAGTTAGGCAGCGCTTATAGTAAGTGCGACGCGACGGGAGTAACGCTGGCGACTCAAAATTTGGAGCTGGGGAAATCAGATTTTTCAGAGGCTGTCGCCACATGTGACAGCCTCTGAACCAATCAATGCCCATGTCGCCAGCGACATCCCCGAAAGTTAAATTATAACTTTCGCAGGTGACGTCACCCGTCACTTCGCCAGTCGCGTTGCTGGCACTATAAGCATGACCTAGGGGAGGGCCCAGGAGACTCCCATACAACTCTGGAGAGTTTCTCTTAATTAAGGTAACTTTCCACTATGTGTCCTGTTCACAGCAATGCAGTACTAACTACATTTAAGCATGTCTGTAAGATACAAAAGTTAACCCATCATGCACCTTGGCCTAGGGAGGATTTGTTCCTATAAAGTACACCCAGTTTGGCAATGATTTTGGATGTCAGATTATCAATATGCAACTCAAATTTTAAATGGGAGTGAAACCAAATGCCAAGATATTTAAAATTAGTGACACTTTAGTTGGCTTCAATTAATTACTGCATTTATAAAATTCTGCAGAGCATCTAGTAACCTTGTAATATTAAGAGATGGCAGCCTTGGTATGTTATGCCTCTTTTTTCCTGTACACCGCAAAGGATTTTGTGGCCTATTCTAGTAACTCTGAAGTGAGGCAAACCACTTCTAAATAGCTCTCTTTATGTGAATTGGCCTACTTTGCTATGCTGTAAGCCAGGCCTGCACAGTTCCAGTCCTCGAGAGCCGCAAACAGGCCAGGTTTTCAGGATACCCTAACCCTAACTTCTTTCACTGCAGCCATTGCAATCAGACACTGCTAATGGAGGGTATGATACATTCTCTACCACTGAAAGAATATACATCTCAGTGGTAGACGGCTGATAAGAAGCTGTTTCAGTCTGGTTCTGCCAATTCGATCGGTTTAAAAAATCCTCCATTTTCAGGTCTATGTATGTTGATCTGATTTCTTAGGCTTTCAAGACGTTATAGCAGTCCTGTTTTTAGTGCTCATTCTCTCCCCCTTTATCTCTCAACTTTTCTCTCTCCCTTTATCACTCACTCCCCCTTTATCTCCTTCTATATAACCCTTGCCCCACTTCCCCTGACTCAAACTAATCAATCTTTAATCACCTCTCTCTACCTCTTCTCCCTCTCCCACTCCCTTCTCGCTCCCTTCTCTCTCACTCTCCCTTCTCTCCATTTTTTCACTCGGACTCCCACTGGTATTAGTATCTCAGATTTATTTTGATTTTTGGTGTGCAACATTTTTCCACATTACATAGCACTTGTGAGCAAGACATCCAGTCCAGCCACTGCTGATGGGACACTGTTCTTTCACTGATCGCTATATCTGAGCTATTGGGAAACAATTTTAAACACTATTACATTCTCTGCTCTTTCTCTCAGCTGCTATCTCGGTCATTGTGCCCAGCATATGGCGTCATCAGGCATATTAATGCTTCCAACATCCCAGGAGGAAATGGTTATATTGTTTTGAACAAGGGGCCTATTTCTGATGACTTATTCCTGCATTAGTAATATGTGTCATATATCTTGGCTCAATCAGAGGCTTGGTTGAAAACTGAGCCCCTGATGGAACCACATGTGCTTAAGGTGGGATATCCTGAAAACCTGACCTGTTGGACAGGCTTGAGTACTGGAGTTGAGAACCCCTGTTCAAACATTTATCTTCCTACCAGTACATAGGTAATTTCAAGAAATTAAACAAAAAAAGGTAGAAAAACTTTAAACAGCAAAATAACCATACAGTAACTTGTAAACCTTGAGAAATGCATCTTAATAGGGTCATGTCACACTGAAAATATAGTATTCCCAGGTTTAACCCTTGCATTCATCAGCCAGATATGTTGAGTCTTTAAGTTGCATTCATTGTTTTGAAATAGACTTGGTATTTTATGTCTCTTTTTTCCTGTACACCGTAAAGGATTTTGCGGCCTAGTCTAGAAACTCTGAAGTGAGACAAATCACTTCGAAAGAGCACTCTAGATGCGAATTGGCATGGTTTGCTATGCTGCAAGCCCTTCTCCCATGTCCAATCTGTATCTAAAAAGGCTTTGTACGAAGCTGTTTCAGTCTGGTTCTGCCAATTCGATCGGTTTTAAAAAATCCTTCATTTTCAGTGTATGTTGATCTGATTTCTTAGGCTTTAAAAACATTAAAGCAGTCCTGTTTTAAGAGCTCATTCTCTCCCCCTTTCTCTCTCCCTTTATCACTCACTCCCCCTTTATCTCTCTCGATATGACCCTTGCCTTACTTCCCCGACTAAAACTGCCCCCTCTTTAAACACCACTCTTTACCTCTGCTCTCTCTCCCTCTCCCTTCTCTCTCCCTCTCCCTTCTCTCTCATTTTCCCTTCTATCTCACATTCCCTTCTCTCTCACTTTCCCTTCTCTCCATTTTTTCACCCTGACTCCCACTCTATTTCTTTCACTCAACCCGTCTCTTGCTCTCACACATACTGCACCGACACACTTTATTAGAGCAAATACCCGGTATGTACCTGGCAGATACCTGGAATGCGCCGCTCCTCACCTCTGACAAGCCCCGTTGCATTTGCCTTCCCAGCCTGGGTTCATGCCTGGCTGATGGGCGGCTGATCTGTTAAATGATAATGATTAGGATTTAATAGGCTGCAATGCTTCGCGTGTCTGCCAGATGGCATAAATTCATGAATTGTAATGCAGTATATATATATATACTGTGCAGTATTGCAGCCAGCGGGAATAAAATGCTTCAATCCCTGCCTGGAAAATAACTCAATGCACTCGGGCAGAAAACAGTCACAAACCTCAATACACCCGGGTATACCCGAATTCGTGGGGCTAGCCAAGCTCGAATAAAGTGTGTCGCCAGTGTACTCCCAAAGAGTAACCCTAGAAAATACAAGAGATATCTAGAAATCTAATTGCAAGGTAATAAGTCACATTAAGTGAAATGCACAATGGAATAGTCCCCCCCTTTTTTTTAAAAAACGGTAGATTCCTTACATTTTAGCTATTTGCACTTCTATATTTGTAACACTGGTAATTGCTATAATAACACTGTTACTTTTTTTTAGTTTGTACATGCACACACACACAATTAAATGACCTACTGTATCTCAGTACCTCAGATAGACACAGACACACACACACGCCTATGCAGTAAGCGTTCATAAGCCACTTATCAAGCACTTAATGCCTACTGCTATTCAGTAAGCAGTGATAGTGGGTGATAAGGCGGGAAGGTTGGAAGAGATCACGTGCCACTACATGGGTATTCTGAAGTATACACAGCGTGAAGTGTTCGAATAAAGGCCGCTGCTGCTGCAGCTGTACATTCATATGTGCAATAATGAAAGAAAAATCAATGGCGTCTATCCTCATACAATGAGTTTTGGATTCAAATAAGGCATTTCATAGCACAAGGAGAAAAACATATTAGTTAGTAATTTTGCATTTAAAATGGGAAATGCTCAATAATATAATAATATAATTTATAATAATATAATATAGGTCCCTGCCCCATGGAGCTTACAATCTATGTTTTTGGTGCCTGAGGCACAGGGAGATAAAGTGACTTGCCCAAGGTCACAAGGATCTGACACCAGGAATTGAACCAGGCCCCAGGCTTCAAACTCTCAGTGCCACTCAGTGTCTTTTACTCACTGAGCCACTCCCTCTCCACAAGAGTGCAAGAGTGCAAGAGTGCAAGAGTGCAAGAGTGCAAGAGTGCAAGAAAGCAAGAAAGAAAGAAAGCAACTGTCTATACTTCCTAATGTGTGGATTCAGAACCACAAACATGAAAAAATATATAATTAAGCAATAATTAAGAGCGGAGAGAAAAATACTAAAATAATTCAGTCAATTCATAGTGAATTAAAAGAAATTAGAGAATTAGTACATGTAAAATATTTTTATTTGTTAAGAATAGATTGATTTAAGATGACACACACACATACACACACACACACACACACACACACACAATTAAATGACATATCCCTGGACCTCAGACACACACACTGACATTACAATAAGCAGAATAGATACATTTAGTTTTTGTTACAATTTGTCTCACTCCCAGTTGTAAGACATCAATCATTGTAAACTCTTGAACTCCAGGATGAGTTTGCAGCAAAGCTTCATGGGCACTGTAGTTTTTTTGTCTGCTACAAATTCTCTAATTGGTCACTGATCATGTGATGTCAGATGGGCCTGGGCTTTAATTCAAAGTGTTTAACCGAGTGGTGTGTGTCTCAAATACAGTAAGTTGCTTTATTTTTTTATCTCTGGGAATCTTCTGTGATTAAAGAGGGTCTGTTACTGAAAAAGCACAAAGCTGCTGATTACTTTCTGTTTAATAGAGAAATATTCATAAGGTATCAGTGTTTATTTGAGATGTGTCTGTACCTGAAAGGCTCAACCACCCCTGTTTGTGGGGCTCTTGTGTATGAAATAGCCCAGAGCAACTACCCCTAGAGATAATATACACACATACACACCCACATACTGTAATGTGTGTGTGTGTGTGTGTGTGTGTGTGTGTGTGTGTGTGTGTGTGTGTGTGTGTGTGTGTGTGTGTGTATATATATCCACTTTTTATTGTCTCTATAAGAGTTCTGATAAAGATTGTAAATACTGTAAATGTTTATCAGTTGATCAAAAAAGATTTGATCAGAAGAGTTGCCCTGTAAATTATCTATTCAGAGCAGCAATACCAGTATATATGTTAGACAGTGATTGTGGTTTGAATGGTGAATTTTGCAAGTATCTATCTGCGAGTTAATAACATACAAAACATTTACAGACCTGCTGTTATTACTCTGTGAGTTATGATATGATCTCAAACTGTGATTTTTGCCAACATTTGTTTGCTAGCTAGCCACATACAAATCAATTACAGACCTGCTGTTATTACTCTGAGAGTCATGATATGATGATATATGGCAAGAGATCCAAATAATCCTCATCCTATTTACATATCAGCCACAAAAAGGGATTTTTAATAATGTATATGTGTTTTTAATTATCTATGTAGAATTAATAAAATGTTATTATTTTCTGATATCCGCAGTGATTCTGGCCAACCTGACAGATCTGCAGTAATATACTGCAAGACCAATTTGTTTGCTAGCTAGCCACATGCAAATCAATTACAGACCTGCTGTTATTACTCTGAGAGTCATGATATGATGATATATGGCAATAGATTCAAATAATCCTCATCCTATTTACATATCAGCCACAAAAAGGGATTTTTAATAATGTATATGTGTTTTTAATTATCTATGTAGAATTAATAAAATTTTATTATTTTCTGATATCCGCAGTGATTCTGGCCAACCTGACAGATCTGCAGTAATATACTGCAAGACCAATTTGTTTGCTAGCTAGCCACATACAAATCAATTACAGACCTGCTGTTATTACTCTGAGAGTCATGATATGATGATATATGGCAATAGATCCAAATAATCCTCATCCTATTTACATATCAGCCACAAAAAGGGATTTTTAATCATGTATATGTGTTTTTAATTATCTATGTAGAATTAATAACATTTTATTATTTTCTGATATCCGCAGTGATTCTGGCCAACCTGACAGATCTGCAGTAATATACTGCAAGACCAATTTGTTTGCTAGCTAGCCACATACAAATCAATTACAGACCTGCTGTTATTACTCTGAGAGTCATGATATGATGATATATGGCAATAGATCCAAATAATCCTCATCCTATTTACATATCAACCACAAAAAGGGATTTTTAATCATGTATATGTGTTTTTAATTATCTATGTAGAATTAATAACATTTTATTATTTTCTGATATCCGCAGTGATTCTGGCCAACCTGACAGATCTGCAGTAATATACTGCAAGACCAATTTGTTTGCTAGCTAGCCACATACAAATCAATTACAGACCTGCTGTTATTACTCTGAGAGTCATGATATGATGATATATGGCAATAGATCCAAATAATCCTCATCCTATTTACATATCAGCCACAAAAAGGGATTTTTAATCATGTATATGTGTTTTTAATTATCTATGTAGAATTAATAAAATTTTATTATTTTCTGATATCCGCAGTGATTCTGGCCAACCTGACAGATCTGCAGTAATATACTGCAAGACCAATTTGTTTGCTAGCTAGCCACATACAGTAGCGACATTGCTTATTGAAGCAAAAGCCGCCGGCTCCATGCGGCTGGGAAGCGGGTAGCCGCGGCGCGTGGCGGCGCACTGTGACGTCACAGTAACATGCGCGCCCGTCTTCCCCGTCTTCCCCAGGCTTCCCCGACACCCCTGGAGATCAAATGAAGGTAAGCGGGGGTGCGGGGAAGCAGAGGGGCAGAGCAGGAGCCGGGTACGGTGTCGGGAAGGGAGGTAAATTGCGCGCGAAGTGGAGGGGGGGTGCGTGGGGGAAACGCGGCGGCGCGCGGTTGTTACTGGCGGCAGCTGGGGTAGATCTCGGCGTGCCGTCGTGATTTAGTGCAATAAACAATGTCGGTGCTGTACAAATCAATTACAGACCTGCTGTTATTACTCTGAGAGTCATGATATGATGATATATGGCAATAGATCCAAATAATCCTCATCCTATTTACATATCAGCCACAAAAAGGGATTTTTAATCATGTATATGTGTTTTTAATTATCTATGTAGAATTAATAAAATTTTATTATTTTCTGATATCCGCAGTGATTCTGGCCAACCTGACAGATCTGCAGTAATATACTGCAAGACCAATTGTTGTCTACCTTTACCATACGAATGACAATAGAGTGCTGTATATAAGGGGAACTCTTCTGATCAAATCTTTTTTGATCAACACTGATAAACATTATATCTATACCCCTTGAGCACCTGTCGTTTGATCCTATATACCTATTCATAACGGTGATTGCGGTCACATTCACGTACTTTAAATACTGTACATGTTAATTTTTCTTTGGTTTGAAATATGGTATTCATTGGTTTATCATCAACCAGCCCTGTTTGTGGGTGGCTCTTTGCATAGTTCTGTGTATTCTCTGTGTTTTTTCTGTTAAGTTTGCTGAGTAACCTTGTGATATAAAGAGATGGCAGCCTTAGTTTGTTATGCCTCTTTTTTTCCCTGTAAATCTCAATGGCTTTTGCGGCCTATCCTAGCCACTCTGAAGTGAGACAAACCGCTTCTAAAGAGTACTCTAGATGCAAATGTAAATAAAAAGTATAATAGAATTTGAACACATGGCTGCTCAACTCAAGTCCTTAAGCCACGAAACATGTCTGAATTTCAGGATTTTCCAGCTTCAGCACAAGTGGCTCAAACAGAGGCTTGTTTGAAGACAGAGACCCTGATTGAGCCACCTGTGCTGAAGCAGGGACTGATTAAAGCATCTGTGTTGAAGCTTGGATATCCTGAACACCTGACCTCCCTTCTCTCTCTCCCTTTCCCTTCTCTCTCTTTCCATTCTCAACCTCTCCCTTCTCTCTCCTCTCTCCCTCTCCCTTCTCTCTCCTCTCTCCCTCTCCCTTCTCTCTCCTCTCGCCCTTCTCTCTCCTCTCTCTCTCTCTCTCGCCCTTCTCTCTCCTCTCTCTCTCTCGCCCTTCTCTCTCCTCTCTCTCTCTCGCCCTTCTCTCTCCTCTCTCTCTCTCGCCCTTCTCTCTCCTCTCTCTCTCTCGCCCTTCTCTCTCCTCTCTCTCTCTCTCTCGCCCTTCTCTCTCCTCTCTCTCTCTCTCTCGCCCTTCTCTCTCCTCTCTCTCTCTCGCCCTTCTCTCTCCTCTCTCTCTCTCTCTCGCCCTTCTCTCTCCTCTCTCTCTCTCTCTCGCCCTTCTCTCTCCTCTCTCTCTCTCTCTCTCGCCCTTCTCTCTCCTCTCTCTCTCTCTCTCGCCCTTCTCTCTCCTCTCTCTCTCTCTCTCGCCCTTCTCTCTCCTCTCTCTCTCTCTCTCGCCCTTCTCTCTCCTCTCTCTCTCTCTCTCGCCCTTCTCTCTCCTCTCTCTCTCTCTCTCGCCCTTCTCTCTCCTCTCTCTCTCTCTCTCGCCCTTCTCTCTCCTCTCTCTCTCTCGCCCTTCTCTCTCCTCTCTCTCTCTCTCGCCCTTCTCTCTCCTCTCTCTCTCTCGCCCTTCTCTCTCCTCTCTCTCTCTCGCCCTTCTCTCTCCTCTCTCTCTCTCGCCCTTCTCTCTCTCTCTCTCTCTCGCCCTTCTCTCTCCTCTCTCTCTCTCGCCCTTCTCTCTCCTCTCTCTCTCTCGCCCTTCTCTCTCCTCTCTCTCTCTCGCCCTTCTCTCTCCTCTCTCTCTCTCGCCCTTCTCTCTCCTCTCTCTCTCTCGCCCTTCTCTCTCCTCTCTCTCTCTCGCCCTTCTCTCTCCTCTCTCTCTCTCGCCCTTCTCTCTCCTCTCTCTCTCTCGCCCTTCTCTCTCCTCTCTCTCTCTCGCCCTTCTCTCTCCTCTCTCTCTCTCGCCCTTCTCTCTCCTCTCTCTCTCTCGCCCTTCTCTCTCCTCTCTCTCTCTCGCCCTTCTCTCTCCTCTCTCTCTCTCGCCCTTCTCTCTCCTCTCTCTCTCTCGCCCTTCTCTCTCCTCTCTCTCTCTCGCCCTTCTCTCTCCTCTCTCTCTCTCGCCCTTCTCTCTCCTCTCTCTCTCTCGCCCTTCTCTCTCCTCTCTCTCTCTCGCCCTTCTCTCTCCTCTCTCTCTCTCGCCCTTCTCTCTCCTCTCTCTCTCTCGCCCTTCTCTCTCCTCTCTCTCTCTCGCCCTTCTCTCTCCTCTCTCTCTCTCGCCCTTCTCTCTCCTCTCTCTCTCTCGCCCTTCTCTCTCCTCTCTCTCTCTCGCCCTTCTCTCTCCTCTCTCTCTCTCGCCCTTCTCTCTCCCCTCTCTCTCTCGCCCTTCTCTCTCTCCTCTCTTTCTCGCCCTTCTCTCTCTCCTCTCTCTCTCTCGCCCTTCTCTCTCTCCTCTCTCTCTCTCGCCCTTCTCTCTCTCCTCTCTCTCTCTCGCCCTTCTCTCTCTCCTCTCTCTCTCTCGCCCTTCTCTCTCTCCTCTCTCTCTCTCGCCCTTCTCTCTCTCCTCTCTCTCTCGCCCTTCTCTCTCCCCTCTCTCTCTCGCCCTTCTCTCGCCCTTCTCTCTCTCTCGCCCTTCTCTCGCCCTTCTCTCTCTCTCGCCCTTCTCTCTCTCTCGCCCTTCTCTCTCTCTCGCCCTTCTCTCTCTCTCGCCCTTCTCTCTCTCTCGCCCTTCTCTCTCTCTCGCCCTTCTCTCTCTCTCGCCCTTCTCTCTCTCTCGCCCTTCTCTCTCTCTCGCCCTTCTCTCTCTCTCGCCCTTCTCTCGCCCTTCTCTCGCCCTTCTCTCGCCCTTCTCTCGCCCTTCTCTCTCCCTTCTCTCTCCCTTCTCTCTCCCTTCTCTCTCCCTTCTCTCTCCCTTCTCTCTCCCCTCTCTCCCCTCTCTCCCTCTCTCCCCTCTCCCCCTCTCCCCCTCTCCCCCTCTCCCCCTCTCCCCCTCTCCCCCTCTCCCCCTCTCCCCCTCTCCCCCTCTCCCCCTCTCCCCCTCTCCCCCTCTCCCCCTCTCCCCCTCTCTCTCTCTCTCTCTCTCTCTCTCTCTCTCTCTCTCTCCTCCTCCTTCTTATCCATCTCCCTTCTCTCTACATCTACCTTCTCTCTCTCCGTATCCCTTGTCGCTCCCTCTCCCTTGTCTCTCCATTCTCTCTCCCTCTTCCTTCTCTCTCCCTCTTCCTTCTCTCTCCCTCTTCCTTCTCTCTCCCTCTTCCTTCTCTCTCCCTCTTCCTTCTCTCTCCCTCTTCCTTCTCTCTCCCTCTTCCTTCTCTCTCCCTCTTCCTTCTCTCTCCCTCTTCCTTCTCTCTCCCTCTTCCTTATCTCTCCCTCTTCCTTCTCTCTCCATCTTCCTTCTCTCTCCCTCTTCCTTCTCTCTCCCTTTTCCTTTCCCCTCCCTTTTCCTTCTCTCTCCCTCTCCCTTCTCTCTCCCTCCTCTCTCCCTTGTCACCCCCTTCTCTCTCCCTCTCCCTTCTCTCTCCCTATCCCTTCTCTCTCCCTTTCCTTGTCTCTCCCTCTCCCTTGTCTCTCCATTCTCTCTCCCTTTCCTTCTCTCTCCCTTTTCCTTCTCTCTCCCTTTCCCTTCTCTCTCCCTTTTCTTTCTCTCTCCCTTCTCTCTCCTTTTCTCACTCCCTTCTCTATCCCTCTGTCTTCTCTCTCCCTTCTCTCTCCCTATCCCTTCTCTCTCCCTCTTCCTTCTCTCTCCCTTTCCAATCTCTCTCCCTTTCCAATCTCTCTCCCTTTTCCTTGTCTCTCCATTCTCTCCCTTTTCCTTTCCCCTCCCCTTTCCTTCGCTCTCCCTCTCCCTTCTCTCTCTCTCTACTCCCTTCTCTCTCTCTCTCTCCCCCTCCCTTCTCTCTCCCTCTCCCTTATAACTCCCTCATCATTCCCACTACTCTCTCTCCCTCTCCCTCCTCTCTCTCCCTTTCCCTTCTCTCTCACCCTCTTCCTTCTCTCTGTCTATCCCTCTACCTTCTCTCTCTCTCTCCCTTCTCTCTCTCCTCTCTCCCTCTTCCTTCTCTCTCCCTCTCCCTCCTCTCTCCCTTTTCCTTGTCACTCCCTCATCACTCTCTTTCTCTAACTTCTCTATCTCTCTCCCTTCTCTCTCTCCCTCTTCCTTCTCTCTCCCTATCCCTTGTCACTCCCTCTCCCTTGTTTCTACCTCTCCCTTGTCTCTCCATTCTCTCTCCCTCTTCATTCTCTCTCCCTCTTCCTTCTCTCTCCCTCTTCCTTCTCTCTCCATCTTCCTTCTCTCTCCATCTTCCTTCTCTCTCCATCTCCTCTCCATCTTCCTTCTCTCTCCATCTTCCTTCTCTCTCTCTCTCGCCCTTCTCTCTCCTCTCTCTCTCTCTCTCGCCCTTCTCTCTCCTCTCTCTCTCTCTCTCGCCCTTCTCTCTCCTCTCTCTCTCTCTCTCGCCCTCTCTCTCTCCTCTCTCTCTCTCTCTCTCGCCCTTCTCTCTCCTCTCTCTCTCTCGCCCTTCTCTCTCTCTCTCTCTCTCTCGCCCTTCTCTCTCCTCTCTCTCTCTCGCCCTTCTCTCTCCTCTCTCTCTCTCGTCCTTCTCTCTCCTCTCTCTCTCTCGCCCTTCTCTCTCCTCTCTCTCTCTCGCCCTTCTCTCTCCTCTCTCTCTCTCGCCCTTCTCTCTCCTCTCTCTCTCTCGCCCTTCTCTCTCCTCTCTCTCTCTCGCCCTTCTCTCTCCTCTCTCTCTCTCGCCCTTCTCTCTCCTCTCTCTCTCTCGCCCTTCTCTCTCCTCTCTCTCTCTCGCCCTTCTCTCTCCTCTCTCTCTCTCGCCCTTCTCTCTCCTCTCTCTCTCTCGCCCTTCTCTCTCCTCTCTCTCTCTCGCCCTTCTCTCTCCTCTCTCTCTCTCGCCCTTCTCTCTCCTCTCTCTCTCTCGCCCTTCTCTCTCCTCTCTCTCTCTCGCCCTTCTCTCTCCTCTCTCTCTCTCGCCCTTCTCTCTCCTCTCTCTCTCTCGCCCTTCTCTCTCCTCTCTCTCTCTCGCCCTTCTCTCTCCTCTCTCTCTCTCGCCCTTCTCTCTCCTCTCTCTCTCTCGCCCTTCTCTCTCCTCTCTCTCTCTCGCCCTTCTCTCTCCTCTCTCTCTCTCGCCCTTCTCTCTCCTCTCTCTCTCTCGCCCTTCTCTCTCCTCTCTCTCTCTCGCCCTTCTCTCTCCTCTCTCTCTCTCGCCCTTCTCTCTCCTCTCTCTCTCTCGCCCTTCTCTCTCCTCTCTCTCTCTCGCCCTTCTCTCTCCTCTCTCTCTCTCGCCCTTCCTCTCTCCTCTCTCTCTCTCGCCCTTCTCTCTCCTCTCTCTCTCTCGCCCTTCTCTCTCCTCTCTCTCTCTCGCCCTTCTCTCTCCTCTCTCTCTCTCGCCCTTCTCTCTCCTCTCTCTCTCTCGCCCTTCTCTCTCCTCTCTCTCTCTCGCCCTTCTCTCTCTCCTCTCTCTCTCTCGCCCTTCTCTCTCTCCTCTCTCTCTCTCGCCCTTCTCTCTCCTCTCTCTCTCTCGCCCTTCTCTCT